>NC_091447.1:59021757-59122841 GCF_964237555.1 Oryctolagus cuniculus | reverse complement strand
TCCCGGGGCTCCCGCCTCGCCCGCCTCGCCTCCCTGCTGTCTGGGGCAGAGAGAGAGGGAGAGAGAGAGAGAGGTAGAGGGAGAGAAGGGAGGGGGGAGAGAGAGAGAGGGAGAGAAGGGGGGAGAGAGAGGGAGAGGGAGAGAGAGGCAGGGAGAGGGGGAGAGAGAGAGGGGGAGGGAGAGAGGGAGAGGGAGAGAGAGGGAGAGGGGGAGGGAGAGGGAGGGGTCTTCCATCCACTGGGTCACTCCCCAAATGGCCGCAGTGGCTGGAGCTGGGCCGATCCGGAACCAGGAGCCAGGAGCTTCCTCCAGGAGCTCCATCCGGGTCTCCCACGCGGGGGCAGGGGCCCAGGACTTGGGCCATCGTCCACTGCTGTCCCAGGCCAGAGCAGAGGGCAGGATCGGGAGTGGAGCAGCCGGGACTGGAACCGGCGCCCGTGTGGAGATTGCGAATGAGACCGGCTTTGCCCCCACAAAGGGAAGGTGAAACAAGAAGCAGCAGGAGGGCTGAGCAGCCTGCGTGGCCGCGACCGCGACGGAAGGTTCTGGAGTCGGGGGACCCGGCCCCGGGCTGGTGGCTCCCCGTGGGGCGGGCTGGTGGCTCCCCGTGGGGCGGGCGGCCGCTGGCTGGGGTCCACCGCCTGCGGCCCTTGGGGTGGCCGCCCACGGGGCGGGGAGGGGCAGGGCCAGCAGCAGCCCCTGGGCCAAGTGACCACGAACAGTGGGGCCCTGGGGCCAAGGGGCGGGCGGGCTCCCGGGAGGGAGGGGTCTCCCTGCTGTCCCGGCTCCTGCGGTAGCGTGGGTCTCTGTGGTCACAGCCACGCTGTGTCCCTGTCCCTTGTCCGACCCCGTTGGGAGACCCGGACGGAGCTCCTGGGTTTGGCCCTGCCCAGCCCTGGCCACTGTGGCCATTTGGGGAGTGAACCAGCGGATGGAAGGCCTCTCCCTCTCTCTCCCCCTCCCTCCCTCCCTCTGTCCCTCTCTCTTTCCCTCCCCCTCCCTCCCTCTCTCTCCCCCCTCCCTCTCTCCTTCTCCCTCTCTCTCTCTCCCCCTCCCTACCTCTCTCCCTCCCTCCCTCTCTCTCCCCCTCCCTCTCTCCTTCTCCCTCTCTCTCTCTCCCTCCCTCTACCTCTCTCCCTCTCTCTCCCTCCCTACGTCTCACTCTCTCCCCCTCCCTCTCTCCCCTCCCTCCTTCCCTCTCTCCCTCTCTCCCCCTCCCTCCCTCCTCCTCTCTCCCCCTCCCTCCTTCCCTCTCTCTCTCTCCCTCCCTCTCCCTCTCTCCCTCCCTTCCTTCTCCCTCCCTCTCTCCCCCTCTCCCTCACCCTCCCTCCTTCCCTCTCTCCCTCCCTCTCTCTCCCCTCTCTCTCCCCCCTCTCTCCCCCCCCTCCTCCCTCCCTCCCTCCCTCTCTCTCCCTCCCCCTCCCTCCCTCCCTCCCTCCCTCTCTCCCCTCCCTCCCTCTCTGCCTTTCAGATCTTAACCCAAGCACAGGTGAGAGGCTGGTGCGGTGTGGTTGGCGTGGCTCTGTGAGGTCCCGCCCCTGTGGCTGAGCCGGCGGCAGGGGCACCCAGTGGTCTGCGCTCCACCTCCAGTGAGCAGGAGGCACAGCCCGGGCTCCACAGGCGTGGGGAAGGCGGCCCCCCCTCCAGGGAGCTCTCCAGGAGTCTGCCCCCAGCTGCAGCTGCCCCAGAGGGCGGCCAGGGGACAGTGGACCCCAGCCCCCTCCATCACTCGGGGCTCAACCCAGGTCCCTGCTGCCTGCTGGGGTGGGCCTGGGGGGCCCCTCCTCAGCGGGGACACCCTCTGCAGCTTCCTCCTGCCAGCCCCTCCCCCACACTCGGCTCGGGCCCTCTCTGATTGGTCCACTCAGCTGTCCCCGACACCTGTCGCTGTCAGTCCCAGGGCCACCCTTCCTGGTCTGCCCAGAGCACCAGGCCCGCGCAGCGGCTGTGGGGTAAGAGGGGCTGGGGGCGGCCCAGGGGCTCTCGGGGTCTGGGGCGGGAGCTGCAGGAGACGCTGCAGGGCTCTGGGCCTCCCCCCCCTCAGGCTGCAGCCCCCTCCCCACTCAGAGCCCCAGCCGGGCGGTCGTCCCCCGGGGGGTGGGGACCCCCCTGGGGAAACAGAGCGTTGGGTCCAGTCAGTTGGCCTCCGCCGGCCGCTGCGGCTCCGCCTGTCTCCCCATCCGGCATCTGGGAACAGAGGTGGAGGGGGGGCACGGCCCTGGGGGGGACCCAGGCCTCGGGGGGGGGGGGGCTTGACCTGCCGCGGCCCGAGTCAGGCAGGTTCGGAGCCCCTGGGATCCCCGGGTCAGACGGGCGGGGATCCGGCGCCCAGAGCGCGGCTGGAGGGTTGGAGGGAGACCCCGGGGAGCAGAGGCCTGGGCGGGGCTGGGTCACCCTCCGGCCTGGCCTGCTGGCCGTGGGCACCGTCTAAAAATAGCCCTGGTCTCAGAGAACAGGAGCTGACCGGGGCTGGTCTCCGACTCGCTGCTGTGTGGCTTCGGGGGTCTCTGGTAGAGGGGAGGCGTGGGGGCCGACGGGGAGGGACCGAGATCAACCCCACGAGACGCAGGGCTGGGTTGGTTCGCAGGAATTCCCCGTGGCCCACTCTGCCCGGCGGCCCTGCCCCGCCGCTGTCCCCATGACAACCCTGGAGGAGCCGGACGGAGGCCTGGGCAGCTGCCCGGCCGGCGAGGACCTCTCTGTCCTGGCTGAGCCCTGCCCAGGGCGGCCCCCGGAAGACAAGGCTGCAGGTGCGTGGCCGGCGGCGTGGAGCCAACCCCGCGGCAAACCCTGAGGCCTGGCTCTGCCCGGGGGGGGGGGGGCTCACGTTGCGGCCCCAACCCCTGCCCCCTGCCCTGCCTGGGGGTCTAAGGAGCCCCCGGAAAAGCGGGGGTGCTAGGTCAGCAGAGGGGGTGAGCTCCCGGGAGCCACGGAGTGCGGTCCTCTGTGGCCGGGTCTCTGCAGCAGGGCCGGGGGGGTCTGGCGGTGCCCCCTCCCACCCTGATCTGCCCCCTTGCTCCGGCCACAGGGTCTCCCGGGCTGGCCCACTCCGGCAGCTGGTCCCCGGTGAGTAGCTGGGGTCCTGGGAGTGTGGGACGCCCAGGGGCTGGGTTTCTCTGGGGTCAGCTCCCTCCGCGCGCTCCTGGGCACGCACGGGCCGAGGAAGCACCAGCACGGGCGATTCCCGCAGGACTCTCGGGAGCCGGGGGCAGGGAGCGGCGTGGACGCCAGACCCAAGAAGACGGACAAGGAGCCCGCGGCCAGGGGCGCCCCAGGACCCGGGCGGGACAGACCGAGAGCTGGCACCAGTGGGTTTGCAGCAGGCATGCGGGGGGCGGGGAGAGGGCAGGGCCGAGCGGGGGGGAGGGGTTCTGTGCGTGGAGATCAGAGCGCGCCCCCCACTTGCCCCTGCAGCCTCCCGCAGCGCCCCCGCGCGCAGGAAGCCGCAGGCCGCACCGCCACCGCCGCCTCCGCCGGCGCCCAGCGAGGAGCTGCCCTGGGGGGCCGCGTCGCTCAACACGTGCCTGGTGCTAGCCGCTCTGCTGGCGCTCCTGGGCTCGGCGCTGCAGCTGTGCCGCGGTGAGCGCGCGCGCCCGCCCCCCACGCCCAGCTCCTGGCCTACGTCCCCCCCAACCCCCGCCTCCGGCCTGGAGCAGCGCCCCCCCACACGCCCAGCTCCTGGCCTACGTCCCCCCCAACCCCCGGCCCCGGCCTGGAGCAGCGCGCGCCCGCCACCCACCCCAGCTCCTGGCCTACGTCCCCCCCAACCCCCGCCCCCGGCCTGGAGCAGCGCCCCCCCCACACGCCCAGCTCCTGGCCTACGTCCCCCCCAACCCCCGCCCCCGGCCTGGAGCAGCGCGCGCCCGCCCCCTTCCTCCAGACCGGAGCCCAGGACCTACGTGGCCGTGGGCTTCGGGGGCCCCCACTCCGGCCCTGGGGTGCTCCTGCTCCCCAAAACAGGAAGCAGGAAGACCCTGGGAGTCAGGCCCCCTACGTCTGTCCTGGGCTGGGGGGCCGAGAAGGGGTCGCCGGCGTGTCCCCGCCCTGGCTGACTCGCTTTCCCGCCGGGGTCCCCCAGATGCTGTCCTTGGGGAGGCCACAGCCCCAGCGCCCGTCCCCGAGCCGTGGGTCCCACCGAGCCTGCCCAGGAAGGAACCGGTGGCGCCCCTGGTGAGCATCCTCCGTTGAGTGATCGCGGGAGGACGGGCCGGGACCCGGGAGGTGGGCGCTGACCTCAGGACCCCCAAATGTCCCCGTGGCAGCCGCAGCCCCCCGTCCTGGCCCCCGCCACTGCACGGCCTGAGCCCCCGGCGGAGGCGGAGGACAGAGGGAGCCTGGGGGCTGCAGACGAGGCGGAGGCAGAGCCCGGAGGAGACCCCGCAGAGGCCGCCGAGAAGCACGCGCCCCGCGTGGACCGCGGGCCCAAGGACAAGCCGCGGAGGACCAGGCCGCGGAGGACGCGGCCGCAGTCCGAGGAGCCCCGGGAAGCCCTTCCCCGGCGCTGGGAGACGCGCGAAGGGGGCCGTGGGCCGTGGGCGCGGGACTCCAGGGACCCCGGGCGCAGCAAGAGGCAGGCCCGGGCTTCGCCGCGGCGCCACGACCGCGAGGACCGGCTCCCGGGCCGCCAGAAGCCGCGCGCGGGCAAGGGGCGGGACTGAGCGCGCGCCCCAGCACGCCGTGCCCACTCCTGCAAAATAAAACCAGTGCCGCGGCCGCCGCCTCCTTAGCACCTGCAGCCTGGGGGCCCCCGGGGACAGGCGGGGGGACCCCCACGGGCTCCCAGACACACACGGAGACCCCAGCCGGTGCTCGCTCGCTTGTCTTTATTGGGTGCGAATAAATAGGTGAGGGGCGCTGGCGCGGGGGTCACCGGCAGCCGCACTCGGTGGCCACCATGTTGGGCACGTGGTGCGCGCTGATGCGCTCCTCCGACAGGCTGATGAGCAGCTTGCCCGCGTAGGCGGTGGGCACGCAGCAGGGCGCGCGCGCCAGGGCGGCGCCGCGCGCCTGCATCTTCAACAGCAGCACCACGTGGTTGCCGTAGCGCGGGTTGCGGTCGGACTGCGGCCAGGCGCACGCGCCCTGGCAGTCGTTGGCCTGGTAGGTCTCGGGGATGAGCACGGAGCGCTCGGCCCGCAGGTCCACGCTGAGCTCACGCAGCGCGCACGGCCCGGCGGCGGCGGCGGCGGCCCCCGCGCTGCGCTGCGCCCGCGCCGCCCCACGCGCGTCCTGCCCGCGCCACTCGCTGCGCAGGCCCTGCAGGGCCTTCAGCAGCAGCAGGGCGCGCAGGGCGCCGCCCGGGGCCCGGGGGTCGCCGGGGCACAGCTCGAGCAGGCGCGCCAGCAGCGGGGCGGCGGCGGGCGGCAGGCCCGGGAGGCCGCGGAGCTCGGCGGCCGCCGCCTGCAGCTCCGCGGCCACGCGGCGCGCCAGGCCCTCGGCCCACGGCGCGGACGCGGGGTCCTGCGGCTGGGCGGGGTCCCCGGCGGTGGGCGCGGAGGGCGGGAGCAGCAGTAGCAGGGGCTCCTCGCCGTCCAGCAGGCGCTCCAGTGCCGCGGGGTCCGACAGGTTGACCGGGCCCTGCGGGAAGCCGGCCAGCGCTCCGGGGTCCAGGGACAGGCGCGGCGGGGAGGCGCGCGCCGGGGTGCCCCGCAGCACCCGCACCAGGCGCGTGAGCGTCTCCAGGAAGGGGTCGGCGCTGGGCGGCGGCTCCTCCGGCGCCGGGGACGGCCTGGAACGCAGAGGCAGAGAGCGGAATTGGGGGCAGTGGCGGCGCGGCGCCACGCCCACCTCCCTGTCCCCGGCTCGGGCCTGCGCGCACCGGGGCGGCGGGAAGGGCACCGTGTCCAGCTGGCCGTGCGCAGGCAGTGGCGCGGGGGACTGCGGCAGCAGCAGCAGGGCCGGGGTCTTCCGCGTGAAGCTGCGGGGGTCTGCGCCGAACAGCAGCGCCTGCAGCTGGGCGGTGCTCAGGGGGGGCCCTGCGCGGAGACGCCGGCGGCTCAGGGCCCGGAGCCGCGCCGGCCGCCCCGCCCCCGCCCCCGCCCCCGCCTACCGTCTCCGCGGGGCCGCAGGGTCAGCGAGAGCCCAGAGCCGCGCCACGCCTCCGCCGGCTGGGCCACCACCAGCGCCGAGTAGCGGGTGTCCGCCGTCGGGCAGAGGCTCTGCGGGGGCGGGGCACGGCAGGCTGGGGCGGGGCACCTGCCGCGGCACCCCCCCGCCCCCCGCCCATGCCCTGGGCGCCAGCCGCGGACGCTCAGGCCTTCGGAAGACCCCCGCCCCCTCCCCTGGGGCCCGGGACCGCCGCATGCAACCCGCTGGTCACCTGGGCCCCCGGCAGCCCGGGCCCGCTGGCGGTGACGGCGGGGCCGGGCGCGGGGTACAGCACCAGCAGCGCCAGCTCCAGCGGGTGGGCGCCTCCGGGCGGGGGCCTCTGGAACCTCAAGGAGGGCGTGGGCTCCCAGGTCACTGCACAGGGCAGGCGGCGCTGAGCGCGTCGGCCAGGCCCGCCCCGCGCACCCTCCTCCAGACGGCGGGGGCGGGCACCTACCTTCCTCCAGGTGCAGGACCCACAGCCGCGGCGCCCCCGGCTCCCCCGGCTCCCCCAGCCGGGCCGCCAGCCGCCGCAGCGCCGGCAGGGCCGCCTGCGCGGGGCTGGGGCTGCAGACCCCGAAGGTGTCGAGGTCGCGGGGGCCCCAGCGAGCCCCCCGCACGGCCTCCAGGAAGGCGGTCTCGTGGCCGCTCGGGGCCCCCACCACCCGCAGGGCCGCCCCGCCCAGGGTCACCAGGCACAGGGGCTCCCGCGGGCCGCCCGCTGGCCAGCCCCAGTCCTGGCCGAAGAGCAGCTGGCCCGCGCTGCCGGCCGCCCCCGCCCCCGCCCCGGGGGTCTCGGGGGCCAGCAGCCGCAGCAGCAGCAGCAGCAGGGCGAGAGGCAGACCCGGCATGGCGGTGCTGCAGGGCGCGGAGGCCGGCTTTTATGGGCCAGGGAGGAATGTCTGGGCAGCGTGGGGGCGTCTCCCCGGTGGCCTTGGGGACACGCACGCCCCGGTGGGCAGGAGACGCCCGCTCAGGGCTGCCTCTGTCCCTATCGCAGGGCCGTGTCCTTGAGAGGCCTCCGTCTGGACCCCGCGGCCAGACCCAGACACAGGCGGGAACCCCTCTGCACACGGGCGGGCAGCCCGGCCAGACGGGCTCCCTGAGCCTCCCCCAGCGGCCACTCAGGCCCCAGCCCCGCCCTCCCCCGAGTCCCCCAGACACAATGGTCCACTCAAGCCCCAGCCCCCCCCAGCGGCCACTCAGGCTCCAGCCCACCCCCGCACCCCTCCCCAGACACAGCGTCCACTCAGGCCCTAGAAAACGTTTAATAAACCAAGGTGGGGAGGGGGGCACAGAGGACCAGGCTCGGGGGCGGGGGGCCTCTCAGTTGGCGGGGGGAGGGGGAGGGATGTTCCCGGGGCCTTCGGAGGGGAGCGGGGGCCTCAGCATTGGGGGCATGGGGGCAGCAGGGTGCACCCCGGGGTTGGAGGGGTGGACGCCAGGCGGCTGGGGGTGGACCCCAGCAGCCGCAGGATGGACGCCAGGGGGCTGGGGGTGGACCCCCGGGGCCTGGGGGTGGATCCCGGGGGCCGCTGGGTGGACCCCTGGGGCCTGGGGGTGGACAGCGGGTGCCGGCGGGTGCACCCCCGGGGCCTGAGGATGAACTCCAGCCGCTGGGGGAGGGTGGACCCCCGGCGCTGGGGGGTGGACCCCGGGGGCTGGGGGGTGGACCCCTGGCGCTGGAGGGTGGACCCCCGGGGCTGGGGGGTGGACCCCCGGAGCAGGGGGGTGCACCCCAGAAGCCGGGGGGTGCACCACAGGAGCCGGGGGGTGCACCACGGGAGCCGGGGGGTGGACCCCGGGGGCTGGCGGGTGGACCCCAGACGTGGGGGGGTGGACCACCGGGGCGGGGGGGTGCACTCCTGGGGCTGGAGGGGGCAGCTGGGGAGGCCCGGGGGGCCCCGAGGGTGCGGGCCCCGTGGGGGGCATGGGCGGCAGGGGCAGGCCGCCGGGTGGGGGTGGGGGCAGAGACTCCGGCAGGGGTGGCCGCGGGGGCAGACCGTTCATCAGCGGGGGCGGGGGCCGCTTCACCCCCGGGGGCCCGGCAGGCAGGCTGGGCGGGGCCGGGGGCTTCTCCATCTTGAAGTGGAACTGCAGGAAGAACTGTGGGGGGGTGGGCTCAGCGGGGCTGCCCCGGGTGGGGGAGGGGGCCGGGTGGGGGCGGGGCTCACCTGCTTGGTCTCCCTGTTCCAGTGGGTCCAGAACTTGCCCTCGGCCTTGTCGATCTCCCTGCTGGGCACCTGGGGGGGGGGGGCGGCCGTGGGTCCTGGGGTGGGGAGGGGGCGCGGGGCTGGTGCCGAGACCCAGGGCGGGGCGGGGAGGGGGCGCCGTGGGTCCGAGGGAGGCGGGGGGCCCTACCTTGAAGGCGATGGTCTCGTAGGGCTCGGCGGCCATCAGCAGGTACTGCCAGCGCCGGTCCGGGGGCTCGATCCTCTGCTCGTAGGCCGACATGAAGCGGTGCCGGGGGGTGATGCCCTCGGCGATCTCGGGGTAGTCGATCTGCGGGCGGGCAGTGTCAGGGGCCCCCAGCCCCCACTGCCCCCCGCCCCCGCAGCCCCCACCCGGCCCCGCCCCCGCGGCCCCCCCCCCGACCCCGCGGCCCCGCCCACCTGGAAGAGCAGGCTCTGCTGGCCCATCTCCGTGTCCCGCTGCTTGGTCACTGCAACACCAGGGCCGGTGAGGGGCCCCCCCGCAGCCCCACGTCCCGCCCAGGGCGGCAGGTGAGGCCCAGGTCCCAGCTCAGAGGGCCGGCCCAGGGCTGCACGCCACAGCCCCGCCTGCCCCTCCGTGCCCAGGACCCCGCCTGCCCACAGCCCCACGGCCTCGCCTGTCCCCGCCTGCCCCTCCCTGCCCAGGGCCTCGCCTGTCCCCGCCTGCCCCCCCCCCCCCGCCCAGGGCTGGTGTCGGGCGGCCCCGCCCCCTCACCTTTGTAGCCAGGGCGTCCGATCTTCACGAACTTCTTCACCTCCACCTTGACCTTCTCGGGCGCGGGCTGGGCGGGCGCCTCCTTGGCCTCCTTGGCTGCGCGCCGGGCCCTGGGGCGGGGCAGACGGGCGCTGTGGTCCTCCACACCAGGCCAAGGCCACGGGCGCAGGTGCAGGAGCCCCCCTGCCCGGCCTTGGGCTCCCGCGGGGGGGGTGAGGGGCGGGGCCCTGCGGCTGGGGGGCGGGTCAAGGGGCCCTCCCCCGTGTCACAGCCGGGGGGCGCGGGGGGCACTCACAAGTTGGTCTGATGCTTCTTCCCTTGAGTGTGTGCGAGGTAGCTGCCCTGCGTGGAGGAGGCGGGACATGAGGCCGGGGGCGGGGCCAGGCCGGTGGGCGGGGTAGCGGCAGGCGGGGTGGGGGAGGACCAGGCCGAACAGTGGACAGGGCGGGAGGGGGGGACCAAGCCGGCCGGGGGGTGGGGCAGCGGCAGGCGGGGGTCAGGCCGGGGGCGGGGGGATCAGGCCGGCTGGGGGCGGGGCCAGGCCGGTGGCAGGCAGGAGCGGGGGACCAGGCCGGCCAGTGGACAGGGCGGGAAGGGGGGGGATCAGGCCGGCCGGTGGAGGGGGGGGGCCAGGCCGGCCGGTGGGCGGGGCGGGGGCGAGGGGTTCAGGCCGGCCGGTGGGCGGGGCGGGGGCAGGCAGGGGCGGGGGCAGGGTACCAGGCCGGCCAGTACCTCGTTGTTGTGCAGGGTCAGGCACAGCTTGCACTCGTAGGAGCCCAGGTGGTTCTTCATGAAGTAGGGGTCCTGGGGGAGAGCGGCGCGGGGCGTCAGGGGCGTCAGGGGCGTCGGGGGCGTCGGGCGCGTCGGGGGCGTCGGGGGCGCCCCGCGGGGGGGCGGGCGGGCGGCCCTACCTTGTTGATGTCGATGGTCTCCAGGGCCAGCTGCCGCAGGCGCTCGCGGCGGTCCCGGTTGCTCTCGGAGGAGGAGGCCACGCCCCCACTCCCGGTCTTGCCGCCGGGGCGGTGCTGGAAGTCCATGGTGCCGGCCTGCGGACCTCAGCGCCGGAGAAGCCTGCGGAGCCCAGACCGGGGGGGGCCCTCAGGACGCGGCGGGGGCCGGAGACCCCAGGAGGCAGCCCCCAGCCCCTCCCGGGCGCACCCACGCGGGCTCTCCCGTGTCAGCCGCCGGGCCCAGCCGCGGGCGTCGGGGAGAACGGGGGCGCGGACGACCGCCTGGCGCCCCCCCGCCGTCCACTCCCCAATGCCCCTAAGCCAGGGCTGGGCCTCCCCGTGGACGGCAGGGGCCGCTCGGGCCCCATTCGGGCACTGGCCCGAGTCCTGGCTGCCGGCCCGGGCCCCGCACCTGCTCTGACCCGGCCCGGCCCGGCCCGGCCTCCGGGGACTGGACCGGCGGGAGGAGACCCCGCCCCTGCGACCCCGACTTCCGGGCACGGCGCGGGCGGCCCGGCTGACCCCAGGGCGCTACCGGGCCCGCCCGCGGTCCACGCACGAGCCGCCCCCGGCTGACCCCAGGGCGACCCGGGCCCGCCCGCGGTCCACGCACGAGCCCTGGCGGCCCCACAGCCCCTCCATCGGGACGCGAACCCAGGACCTCAGGGCTGGGGGAGGGGGAACCACGCGAAGGGACAGTCGGACAGCGGACCGAGGGGAAGACGCGGCCCCGGGCACGCAGGCTTGCGGGAGGGAAATCTAAGACGCAGCCGCATCGCCGTCCGCACCCGGGACGCCCCGCAGCCCCCCGGGCGCCCGCGACCGACCCCCACGACGACAAAGGCGCCAGCGGGGGCGGCCTCGGGGGTCCCGGCGGCTTTTGGCGGGAACGCCGGCACGCACCCCCGCGCGCGGCCCCGCGGCCCGGGCCCGCCCCGCCGAGCAGCCGAAGGCCCGCGGCCGCTCCCCGGACCCCGGAGCCCGCCCCGGACGGACGCGAGACCCCCGCGACCCCCGCGACGCCCGCCGCGGAGTTCCGGAGGGCCGGGGTCGCCGTGGGGCCCGCCGCCCGCCCCGGCCCCTCCCTCCCGCGCCCCCAGCCCACCCTGGGCGCCCCGGGGCCCCGATGGCCCCCGCGCCTACTTCGTGTGGGTCGCGCCCCGCGTCGCAGGCCTCCGCCGTCCGCCTCAGGAGCCGCCGCCACGACGTCGCAGTGCGCACGCGCGGCGCGGGCGCTCGCAGCACTTCCGGAGGGAGGACGGGCCCTCGAGTGTGCGCATGCGCGTGCCCGAGGCGCGCCTGCGCACAACGCGCTCCGCGCGCGCACCCGCGTCGGCTCTTGGGGGCGGGGGCGGGAACCGGTAACGCCCCGTCCGCCCGCGCTCGGCGGTCCTTCGATCCTGCTTGCGCCTCAGACCCACTTTATTCCGCGGCTGTGTCGCGGCTGCCCGGCGTGTACCCACGCCCCAGCACGCCGCGGTCGCAGCGCGCAAGACTCGCCCGTGGCGCGCAGGCGCAATGGCGCTTCCGGGGCTCCGACCTGGGATCTTTCTGGCGCGAGCGGGGACGGCGGCCGAGAGGGCTCAGAGCTAGCAGCGCGCGTTCCCGGTCCCGGGCAGCGCCGGCGCCATGCGCTACAACGAGAAGGAGCTGCAGGCGCTGTCCCGGCAGCCGGCCGAGATGGCGGCTGAGCTGGGCATGCGGGGCCCCAAGAAGGGCAGCGGTGAGCGGGCGCGGGCGCGGGCGGGGGCGCGGGGGCGCGGGGGCGCGCGGCCGCCCTGAGCCCGCTGTGTGCCCGCAGTGCTGAAGCGGCGCCTGGTGAAGCTGGTGGTGAACTTCCTCTTCTACTTC
This sequence comes from Oryctolagus cuniculus, assembly GCF_964237555.1. Classification (NCBI taxonomy): domain Eukaryota; kingdom Metazoa; phylum Chordata; class Mammalia; order Lagomorpha; family Leporidae; genus Oryctolagus; species Oryctolagus cuniculus. The sequence goes on along the minus strand of NC_091447.1, from coordinate 59,111,025 downwards.
CGCACGGACGAGGCCGAGGTGGGCGCGGGGCGCGGGGCGCGGGGGCGGGGCGCGGCGCGGGGCGCGCGGGCGCGGGGCGGCCCCGCTCACGGCGCGTGTGCCCGCAGCCCGTCGGAGCCCTCTTGCTGGAGCGCTGCCGGGTCGCCCAGGAGGAGGCGCGGAGCTTCTCCATCGGTGAGTGCGCGGGCCGGGCGGGGCGGCGCGGGCGCGGGGCGGGCGCGGGCACCCACAGCGGCCGCTCCCGCAGGCTTCCTGGAGGACCCGGAGAGGAAGTACGTGTTCGAGTGCGGCAGCGAGGAGCAGTGCCGGCAGTGGACGGAGGCGCTGCGCAGGGCCAGGTGGGGCCGGGGCGGCGGGGGCGGCGGGGGCGGCGGGCGCGGCGGGCGCGGCGGGCGCGACGGGGGCGGCGGGCGCGGCGGGCGCGGCGGGGGCGGCGGCCTGACCCCGCGGGCACGGCCTCTCCCGCAGCTACGAGGTCATGCGGAGGAGCCTCATCTTCTACCGGAATGAGATCCAGAAGATGACGGGCAAGGTGCGGGGGGCGCGTGCGGGGCGGCCGGGCGGGCGGGGCTCCCGGCCCCGGGCCCCGGGTCACCGCGTCTCCCCGCCCGCCGCCCTAGGACCCCCTGGAGCAGTTCGGGATCTCCGCGGAGGCCCGCTTCCAGATCAGCAGCCCGCCCAGCGACGGGCGGCCGGCGGGCACCGGGCCCGGGCCCGGGCTGGACGCGCTGGACTGACCCCGGCCCGGCCGAGCCTGCGTGGGAGGGGTTCCTGGCGGAGGCGGGGGCTGCCCTCTGGGGGTCCCCGCCCTGCGAGGCCCCTCCCCGCGGCACCGGCCGTCCTGGACCGGCTGAATGTAGAGCGGAGCTAGACCGTGCTGTGAACGGGCCGGGGCGAGCCCCAGGGTCCCCGCGCTCAATAAAGGGGCCTCCTTTTCCAATCCCGGTGGTGGTGGACTTCCTGCGGGGAGGGGCGGGAGCCTGCAGCGCCCACCCCCGCGTCCAGCGGCCCCGCCCCCAGGAAGCAGCACTGGGCAGGTTCAAGTGAAAATGTCTCTTTATTAACAGCGGCTGCAGGTGGGACCACAAAGTGCAGAGCGACCCCCGGGGGGGCCGTGACAGTGAGCACAGAGCCGACCACGGAGCCCGGGCGGGGGCGCAGGACGGGGTCCTGCGGGAGATAAATAACGGGGGTGGGTGTTAAATAAGTCGCCGTCCTGGGCAGACGAGGGGAGCGCCGGCGGGGGCGGGGGCGGGGGCGACCTGACCGATTCCTGAGCGGAGCCGCCGCCCAGCAGCTCGGCTCGACCTGGGCGCGGCTGCTCGGTCAGCTCCCCGCCGGGCGCGGGCACGCGGGCGGGCGGGCGGGGGGTACAGTGTTTGTCTCAGGAACGTGCATTGTTCTAGACCGGGGACCTGCGTGTGTGACGTCGCTACTGTCCACCGAGGGGGGCCCCCGGCTCCCCCGGCCGCGGCCGGCGTGGGGCGCAGCACCTATGAGCCAAGAGCACCGAGGGGGGTGGGCCGGCGTGAACCGGGTCCGAGCACCATCTTCAGACTTCACTATTGCTGGGGGCGGGGCCGAGGGGCGGAGGCCGGGCGGGGTCCTGGCCGGCCCGCCCGCCGCTGCCCCCAGAGCAGGCCCCGCGCCAGTGGTCCCTGCGCGGACAGTGGCCCTGGGCTGCTGCCACAGTGTGCACTGAATAAATAGAATTTCCCCTTGCTCTGCTGTACACCTGTACACTCTAAGTTCGCTGTGCGTCATACAATCTAAAAATAGATGCCGTCGCGTCTCTGAACGTACAAATCTCATCCAGCTATAAAATACTGCCGCCGGCCGGCAGGGGGCGGGCCAGGGCCCGGGACAGTAATGCACTTGTCGCGCGGGCGGGCGCCCTGCGGGCCGCGGCCGAGCCCCGGGGAGGGGGAGGGGAGGGGGAGCCTTTGGTAGGGGGGCTGCAGCGGTCAGCACCGAGGGGCGGCCGGCGCGCGTCGGCTCATCCTGTTCCCCGCAGGGCTCGGGCGGCGTCCGTCGGTCGGGGCCGCTGCGCACAGTGCACGGGGCCGCCGTCCCTCCGCGCCCCCCCGCCGCCGGCGTCCTTGGTCCACGCCGTCCTTGCATAGGTCGCGGTTGAGGTAGAAGTCCTAGTTACCTGCAGGAGGGCACAGGAGGCGGCGGCGTGAGCGCGGAGCCGGCGGGCGCGGGCACGGCGTCGGCAGCAGCCCCGGCCCCCGCCCTGCGCGCCGGCAGCCGGCCACAGCCACCCCAGGCCCGGGCGAGGCCTGGAGCCCAGCACGACCCCAGCAGCCCGGCTCCTGCCCCGTGCGAGCCAGCGCCACGTCTGGGGGCGGGGCCGCGGCAGCGGACGCTGCGGCTGCCACCCGCGCCGCCTCCGGGCCGCCTGCCTGGCCCGCCACGTGCCGGGCGCTGGGCCCGGAGCCACGCGGACACCCGCTCAGCCAGAGCCCACGTGGGCAGCGCCGCGCGCCTCTGGCACAGGGCAGAGGGGGGCCCGGCCGACCCCAGCAGCGATGCGGCGGCGGGCGCCCAGGCTGGGCTGCCTCGCTGCCTGCCACCCGGCCTCGGGGGGCTGCCTACGACCTGTCCACTGCCTGCCCGCTGGGGCCGCACGGCCACGCCCCGGGGCCCGGTCTCCCTGCGCCCACCCCGGCCCTCCTGCAGAGCCCGGCGGGGTCGCTGCGAGGGCGCCGGGTCGGCTCCAGCCTTACCTTACACACGCACTGCTAGCTAAGCAAGGTCTGCACGCGGCTTAACCCCCGCGAGGCGCGCGGCATAAGGAGGCGGCATGCCAAGGGAAACCCACAGAGCGGGCGGGGCCGCGGCGCCGGCCTGCGGGAGGCGGGGCGCGGCCTGCGCCAGGGCCAGCCGGGGCAGGGGCGGGTGGTGCACCGTGAAGGAGGGGCGGGAGACCTTGTGCGGGAGGGGGCCGAGCTTGACAGACAGACAGGTGTTAGCGGGCGGCAGGGAGGCGGCGGAGGCGGGGGCGAGAAGCGCCGGGTTAGCCGGGCCGGGCGCGAGGCTCTGCATTAGCGCGGGCTCGGGGTTAGCGGCCAGCAGCGCGGGGGGAGGAGGCAAGGCCACGTTAGGCGGAGGCGGAGGCGGAGGCGGGGCGTGCGGGGCGGCGGGCGGCCCCGCGGGGGGCCGGCCCAGGTGCTGGGGAGGGGGCAGCGGGGGAGGCGGAGGGGGCGGCCGAGTGTCGGCCGCCGCCTGCAGCGGGCCCAGGCCCAGCGCGGCGCTGCCACACACGGCCCCGCTGCCGGCACGGGCTCCGAACGGATGCGCAGAGGCGGGAGGCGCCGCGTGGTTAAAGACACCTGCAGACAGGAGACAAAAAGGCGGCTTCAACGAGGCGCGGGGCGGCGGGCGAGCAGGGGCGGGGGGTGCAGCGCCGAGGTGGGGTGCAGGCACCAAGCGGCAAGCAGCGGGGCGCCGGCGGCGGCGGCTTACCTGTGCGGGCAAGGCCCCGCCCCTCCGGGCCCACCTGCCCGCCTGCACCCAGCCAGGAGCGGCCGCGGCGGCCCGCACCTCGCCTGGCCGCAACGCTGCGGCCCGCGCCCACGGCAGGTGGCACCAGGGCTCTCGGCCTGGCCACGGCCACGCTCACGGGCCACACACGGCACCGCGGGCCGCCTAGCCACGTGCGCCGTGCACTTCTGAAAACAAGAGGACGCGTTACAGCCGAGCCTGGCACAGCCTCGGTGCCCACGTCCGCGTCTCGCCACGCGGCCGGGACCTTGTGGACAGAGAGGGCCGGCACGCTCACCACCTGCACGGGAAGCAAACCACGCCGCGAGCGCCGCCGCCGCCTACCTCCAACGGCTCCGCCTGCCACCCCGGAGGAGAAGCTGCCCATAGTGTGCGAGTTGGTGAGTCTGGCCGCGGCGGAAGACACGTGCACCAGGCCCGCGGCGGCCGGCACGGAGCCAAACAGGGACTGCAGCACGGACGAGCCGGCCACCGAGCTGAGGTTGGCCTGCAGGGACATGGGGCCCATGGTGAACTGCGCGCCCGGGCCGAACGTGCCCAGGAACGGGTGGTGCGCCTGGCTGGCCGGAGCCGTGCTGCCCGCGGAGGGCGCCGCCGAGACGAGGCCGGGGCCGCCCAGCAGGCTCCCGGGGGGCACGGCGGCCGCCGAGATGAAGAGGTTGTGGCCGTTCTTGCTGTCGGGCTCGCGGTCGCGCGCCTTGCTGGCCCGGCTGCCGTGCGGCGGGCCGGCCTTGTCCGCGGGCCCCGCCGGCTCGCCCGGCTCCTTGCCCGGGCCGCCCAGGCCCTCCGGCGGCCTCTTGCTCAGGAAGGGGTTGGCCTCCGAGGGGCCCTTGTGGGGCAGGGAAGCGCCGTCGCCGAAGCCGTGCAGGCCGAGCTCCGAGGCCAGGCCCGAGCCCAGGGCGAAGCCGTTGGCGGGGTTGGTGCCCGGGCTGTGGCCGTCGGCCCCCGACAGGGACCCGGCGAAGCTCTTCCTGGGGTGCGCGGCCAGTTTGGCATCGGCCGCCACCGGGTCGTCCAGGGCCGGTCGGAACGCAAACAGGGCGGCCTGGCCGAGGGCGGAGCTGGCCTGCAGCGGGCTGTCGGCCGACTTGGTGAGGCTGACGTCGGAGATGGGCGAGAAGGTGGACTTCCACTTGCCGCTGCTGACCGGCTCGCTCGCGGGCGTGGGCTTCCTCCCCGCCAGGCCGCCACCTGACAGGAAGGCAGGGGGCCGCGGCGTGAGGGGGCGGAGCCCGCGAGGGAGCCGCGGCGTGAGGGGGCGGAGCCCGCGAGGGGGCCGCGGCGTGAGGGGGCGGAGCCCGCGAGGGGGCCGCGAGGGGGCCGCGGCGTGAGGGGCGGAGCCCGCGAGGGGCGGGGCCAGCTCCCGCAAGCCTTGGTCCCGGCCCGGGGAGGGGAGCAGGGTCGAGGCCGCGGCACCCACCGTTCTCCAGGTTCTTCGGGGGAGACTTGCTCTCTAAGGAGATGGTCGCGATCTTCCTCTCGATCCTGTCGAGGCAGAGGAGCGCACTCAGCGGCCGAGCCCGCACACGCGGGAACGCGCAGGTCCCCGGGAGCGCCCGCCCCCACGCCCACGCCCCCCCCCCGGCCACGAGCGCCGTGAGCTCACCGTGAGGCACACGGCACACTGTCCCCTGCAGGGGTCAGCGGCAGCACCAAACTCTACCAGGGACTAGGGCCCGCGCAGGAGCCCGCGACCGCGGCACACGCGGCGCTGCCGGCGGCCGCACCTCCACGGGCCTCACCCCTGCATGGAGGACAGGACACCCGCAGCACAGGCGGCCGCGGGGCACGGGGCGGGGGCGGGGCCAAGCATCTGGACACGCTCTGCAGAGGACACGCGTGGCCGGGGCGCCCGGGACCTGGCCGCCATTCGCCACCAAAGGAACAAAACCAAGCACCGACCCAGGCCGCGCGCGGCAGGCTGCGGCGTGGGGCGGCGCCCGGAGGCTGCTGGGCCAGGGCAGGCCAGGGCCCAGGCTCAGTCCCCGCGCCTGGCACGCGGCAGTGAGGCCCAAGTGCTGGGCCCTGCACCACGCGGGCCCCCAGGACGGCGCCGGCCCGGGCTGGGACCGAGTTGGAACGACCTCTCCTCTCTGCCTTCCGAGTACACAGATCTTTATGATGAAACAAGCAAACTCCGCAAGGTGCAGGCAGACACGCGCCTGCCCCACTCGAGGGGCCGAGCTGGAGCGCGGGGGGGGGGGGGGGACCGCGGCCTGGCGGGAACGGGCCGGCCGGGGCAGCACGCGAGGGCCGCGGTCGGCCGGCAGGCGGCGCCCGGGAAAGCCAACGCGGGCGCGCACTCAGGTCCACGGCTGCAGGCCGGCACACAGAGCAGCGCCGGCGCGGGGGCCCTGGCGGCACCCAGACACAAGGGCGCACACGGCGGGTTCCGGGCCCGGGAGCCCTGCGGGCCTCAGGTCCACACAGCAGCAGCGGGCGTCCACGGGGGGCCGCGGTCCCAGGTCCTGCCCGCACGGCGCCGCCACGCGAGCGTCACCACGGCCGTGCCCACGCCTCCCAGCAAAGCCGGCGCTCCTGCGGGCAGCCGCCGCCCTCACCGAGCACTGCCAGGCTCGTCCTCGGAGCCCGGCTCCTCGTCCGAGGTGAGCGGGGAGTAGTGGGCGCCGTTGGGGGCGCCCAGGGGCCGCTCCTTCTTCAGCACGGGCGGCTGGTCGTGGTCCGCGTAGGGCACCGGGGAGCTCTTGAGCGAGTTCTCGGGGGACGAGATGGCCGTGATCTCCAGGGGCTGGTTGATGTTGCTGACCTGAGGGCGGACACGGGCGGAGCGGGCGGAGGCTCCCAGCTGCCCCGGAGTCCCGGGGGACGGGCCGTGGGGCCGGGGCCACCCCGCCCCCCACTCACCATGGAGCTCAGGTTGAGGGGGGAGCCTGAGGACGCGGTGAAGAGCCCCACGACGGACGGCAGGGCCCGGCGCTTGGGAGACGTGCCTGTGCCCAGGCTGGCCGGCCCGGCCCCGGCTGACACGCGCTTCCTGCGCCCGCGCTTGCGGCTGTCCTGCCCGTGGCCCTGCCCGCTGTCCCCGCGGGGGCCGCAGGTCAGAGGACTGTGCTTGTTGGAGGGCGACTGCTTGGCACTGCCGGGCCCAGCCGCGACGCCGAACACTGCTCTCCTCTTGGCCTCGCTCTCGGGCTCCGAGAAGCCGGCGTCACAGGGCGGGTCTCCCTTGCCGGTGTCGGGGAGCAGGCCCTGGGCGGCCCCGGCGAGCCGGGGGCTGGCGGCGAGCTGGTGGGCCGGGGAGGCGGGGCCGGAGGTGCGGGGCTGGGCGAGCAGGGGCGGGTGCTGCGGCGTGGCGCTGCGGGAGCCCGCAGCCGCGAAGAGGCCGCCCGAGCCGCAGGGCTCGTCAAAGGCGGCCAGCTCCACTCCGGGGACCAGCGGCGCCGGGCTCCCGCCCAGGGCCCCCGTGATGGCCACAGAGCCGGCGTAGAAGCCTGCGGCAAGGAGAGGCGGTCTCAGGGGAGGCGGGGGCTCACAGGGGACACCAGAGCCCGGAGGCGGGGAGCGGGAGACCACCCCGGCTGTGCTTCCGGAGGTTCCTGGGGCACCGTGGAGTGGGGTTACCCGGAGACCCCCGGCGACCTCGGGCCTGCTCCCGGCCCCGGCCCCACACCTGCTCTGGGGTGAGTGGGTTCAGCTGCCGGGGGCACTCCAGCCCCCTCGTCACCAAGGCAGCACCGCTCCTGCCTAAACCTGCACGGCTCAGCCAGACAGCCCCCCGCACTGCAGCTGTGCAGAGCTGGGCCCTGGCCGGGTCACGTGTCCTCCCAAGCCCCCAGGCCGGCGGCCCAGACCCCAGCAGGAAAAGCCCTTTTCTGGGCCGGGCCCCCCGCCCCGGGCTCAGCAGCTGGACGCCACTGGCACGCCCGGGCGGCGGCAGCCCATTTCCGGCTGACGGCAGGGCTGGGGGTCCTAGGGGCTCCCCAGGGGCAAGGGCCAGGCATCACCGCTGCCCAGGCACAGAGGAGCTGGGCGGGGCCTCAGGTGCTCCCAGTACGAGCCACGTTCCAGAGGGCTGGGGCGGTGGGGGCGCCGCTGTCGGGACCCCGGCCCTTACTGGAGGCTGCTGGCCTTCCGATGCAGCTCCATGGCGAGGAGCGCCGAGGGCACAGGCCCCGCCCCACGAGGGGACCGGGAGGAGCTCCTGGCTCCGCCTGGCCCCGCCCTCCTGGTGCAGGCGCCGGGGGAGTGACCCGGCGGATGGAAGACCTCTCCCTCTCCCTCCTCTCCCTCTCCCCCCCCTCCCCCGTCAATCTGCCTTTCAAATGAGTGAAAAGCCAGCCCACCCCATCTTTAAGAACTAGAGACCAGCAGCAGAGGCCGGGCGGTGCGGGCGCCCGTCCCGGGGGCGGTACCTGTGGAAGCCAGGGCGAGGCCTCTGCTCCCAGCGCCGTGGGCGTTAGCACCGATCTGCTTGTCGAGAGTGGACGCGGAGTCTCGGGGCTGCGGCACGGGGCTGGGGCTGCTCCTCTGTGGACAGACGCAGGGCGCGTCGGCGGGGAGGGGCTGCGGGCTGGGCTCCAGCCGACCTCCCCCCTCCCCCACACCCCGCCGGCTCCGTGGGCGGGGCTCCGTGGGGGGCGTGTCTGAGCTGTCATCGGGGACGCCGGGCTCAGGCCCCGCGGCTCCTCGTCCGCCCAGCTCCCTGCTACCGCGCCCGGAGCGGCAGCAGACGGCCGGAGGTCGGGGTCCCTGCGCCCATGGGGAGGCCCCGGCCCGGCCGCTGCAGCACTGGGGAAGGAAGGTCTGTCTCCTCTCCGGAACCGCCCTCCTACAGTGCGTCTCCCAAAAGAGGCAGGGAGGGGGGGAGGGGGAAGGGGGGCAGCGGCTGCCCCCACCAGGGGCTGGGCTGGGCGGGGCGGGGAGGGCAGCAGGGCCTCAGGCAGAGCCCCCCCCACAGGCTCCCCTTCACAGGGGAGGAGACCACAGGCAGTGCGGGTTCTACCTGGACAGCGCCTGCCCTCAGGGGCACCACAGGGCGCCGGGACCACCCCCGGACAGCAGGTGCCACACACACACTCACACCCCCGGGGACAGCTGGTCCCACACACACACACACCCGGGACAGCTAGTCACACACACACACACACCCGGGACAGCTAGTCCCACACACACACACACACACACACTCACACACACCCGGGACAGCTGGTCCCACACACACACACACACACACACACCGGACAGCTAGTCCCACACACACACACACACACACCTGGGACAGCTGGTCTCACACACACACACACACACACACACCCGGGACAGCTAGTCCCCCCCCACACACACACACTCACACGGGACAGCTAGTCACACACACTCACACACACACACCTGGGACAGCTGGTCCCACACACACACACACGCACCCGGGACAGCTAGTCCCACACACACACACACACACCCGGGACAGCTGGTCCCACACACACACACACACACACACCTGGGACAGCTGGTCTCACACACACACACACACACCCGGGACAGCTAGTCCCCCCCCCACACACACATACACTCACACACACCCGGGACAGCTAGTCCCCCCCACACACACACACACCCGGGACAGCTAGTCCCCCCCACACACACACATACACTCACACACACCCGGGACAGCTGGTCCCCCCCCCCCACACCCGGGACAGCTAGTCCCACACACACACACACACACACACCCGGGACAGCTGGTCCCACACACACACACACACACACACACCCGGGACAGCTAGTCCCCCCCCCACACACACACATACACTCACACACACCCGGGACAGCTGGTCCCCCCCACACACACACCCGGGACAGCTAGTCTCACACACACACACACACACACACACACACCGGGACAGCTGGTCCCACACACACACACACACGCACTCACGCCCACCTTCTCGGCGCGGCTGGGCAGCACCACGCTAACACTCACACACTCACACTCACACACACACTCACACACTCACACCCACCTTCTCGGCGCGGCTGGGCAGCACCACGCTGGCCAGGGGGATGCTGACGGGGAGCTTGTTGGGCTGCACGGTGCTGAGCGGGATGCTGATGGGCAGGCTGGTGATGGTGTCTCCGCCGCTGCCGTAGGCGCGCTCCCTCACACCCTGCGGCACGGCCCGCACACACGGCCTCAGCACGGGCGCCCGCACCCCGGGCAGACGCTGCTGCCCTGACCCCCCTCCTCTGGACCAGGGGGACACTCCTGCCCTGAGCCCCCCCTCCCCTCCTCTGGACCTGGGGGACACTCCTGCCCTGACCCCCCCCCAGACCTGGGGGACGCTGCTGCCCTGAGCCCCCCCTCCCCTCCTCTGGACCTGGGGGACACTCCTGCCCTGACCCCCCCCCTCGACCTGGGGGACGCTGCTGCCCTGAGCCCCCCCTCCCCTCCTCTGGACCTGGGGGACACTGCTGCCCTGACCCCCCCCTCTGGACCTGGGGGACGCTGCTGCCCTGAGCCCCCCCCCCCTCCTCTGGACCTGGGGGACACTGCTGCCCTGACCCCCCCCCGGACCTGGGGGACGCTGCTGCCCTGAGCCCCCCCTCCCCTCCTCTGGACCTGGGGGACACTGCTGCCCTGACCCCCCCCCGGACCTGGGGGACGCTCCTGCCCTGACCCCCCTCCTCTGGACCTGGGGGACGCTCCTGCCCTGACCCCCTCCCTGGACCTGGGGGACACTGCTGCCCTGACCCCCCCCCGACCTGGGGGACACTGCTGCCCTGACCCCCCCCCGGACCTGGGGGACACTGCTGCCCTGACCCCCCCCCGGACCTGGGGGACGCTGCTGCCCTGACCCCCCCCTCTGGACCTGGGGGACACTCCCTGGGCAAAGGGCCCTGAACCAGGCCCGGCACCGCTGCGGGCCCAGCCTGCTCTCCACAGCGCCCTCTGCTGGCTGAGCCCCTCCTTACCGCCCGGCTCCCCACCACGGGCCCCTCCAGCTTTGGCGCTGGCTGGGCCGGGAGGGGCGCCCGCCCGGCCCAGGGGAGCCTCACCTTCTCACTGCTCTTCTCCCCCACAAGCGGCACGGCCCCCGGGGACGGCGGCGGCCGCGGGTCCTGAGGGCTCAGCTTGGCGCTGCCGGGCAGGCTGGGGCTCGGGTAGGCGACGCCGTTCTCCCTGGCGTGCTCGGCTCTGCGCGAGAAGCCTGCGCTGTCCCCGGGGAGCGCGCCCGCGCCGGGCTCCCCCCACCGCCCCAGACCCCGGCACTGGCGCTCACCGTGAGGGCGGCTCGCAGGCGGCCGGCCTGGCAGGCCCCGAGGGGTCCTGGGCCGGGTGCCTTCGCAGCAGTGCGCTGGCGGGGGACAGCCTCGCGCACTCGGGCAGGGCCAGGGCGGAGAGCTTGTCCAGCCGCGGCCGGCCGCTGTGGCTGGGCGTGCAGGGCACCACCTCCTGGTCCAGGGGCGAGGCCAGGTACTGGGGCGTGTTCTGCTTGGACGGCGGCCGGCTCAGCGCGCCGCACAGCTCGTAGCCGGCCGCGTGCCCGTTCATGGAGAGCTCCGGGCTCATGCTGCTCAGGTGAGGCAGGGAGAGCTTGGCGCAGTCCAGGTCCAGGTGCAGCCGGCCGGGGTCGGCTTCCGGCTCGCGGCCCAGCGTGCCTTTCCCACGCAGGGGCAGGGGCAGGGGCACGGCGTCGTCGGGCGGCACACAGGACTTGAGCTGCAGCAGCTCCTGCTGCCGCTGGCTCTTCTCCAGCTCCACGATGCTGATCTGCGGCGGGAGGCGGCGTGAGCCGTGAGCCGCGGGCCAGGACGGGCACGCACCCGGGGTCCCCGGACGGGCCCGGCCGGCCGGCCACTCCCGCAGCAGGGCCCGGCAGGGAGGGCGTGGTCGGGGGACGGCCTCCCGGTGCACACGCCACCCAGCCAGCTGCTTCTCTCCGCTACCCTGCGAGGCGGGTGCCGCCCCACTTCCCCCACTCCACTGCTCGGCTCTGAACAAGCCCGCGGGCCTCTGCGGTGCGGGACACGCACCGAACCAGACGGCAGAGGGGCACGTGGGCTGGCTGCAGCCTGGGTGCCTGCTGTCCTGAGCCCCGCCCGCAGGCAGGAGGGAGCCGGCGGCCCCGCCCCGGGCCCCGCCCCCGGTCCCAGCCCCGCCCCGCCCCAGCCCCGCCCCGGGCCCCGCCCCCGGTCCCAGCCCCGCCCCTGTCCCACCCCGGCCACGCCCCCGCCCCGTCCCGCCCCTGCCCCCCCCCCCCGCTCCGTGCCCCGCCCCGCCCCGCCCCCCACCTGCAGCTCCAGGCAGCGCCTCTGCTTCTCCGAGATCTGGCTGCGCAGCGCCTGCTTCTCCTTCAGCAGCTTCTCCAGCGACAGCGTGGCCCAGTCCAGCTTCAGCTCCTCACAGCGCGCCCTGAGCTGCGGGGAAGGCGGGGCTCAGCACGGGGGCGGGGGCGGGGCCGGCCGGGGGGAGGGGCCGCGGGCACGGGCGCGCGCACCAGCTGCAGGCTCTGGCTCCGCAGCTGCCAGGTGTCGCGCTCCAGCTGCTCCGACTGCTCCCGCAGCTGCTGGTTGTGCGCCGAGATCTCCTTCTGCGCCTGGATCAGGTCGTCGTAGGTCAGCGCCTTCACCCCCAGCTGCAACACAGGGCGGGGTGAGGGCCGGACGGCAGGGCCGGGGGCGCGGGGCGGGGCGGGCACACACGGGGGTCAGGGCTCAGGGCACGGGGCGCGGCCGGGGGCACCCAGCGGGGCGGGCACACAGAGGGTCTCAGGGCACAGGGTGGGGTGGGCACACACAGGGGATCAGGGCACGGGGCGCGGGTGAGGGCCGGGACGCGCAGGCGCGCAGGGCCGGGGACAGGGGGGCCGAGGGCGCGGGGCGGGGCGGGCACACACGGGGGTCAGGGCGCGGGGCGGGGCGGGCACACGGGGGTCAGGGCTCAGGGCACGGGGCGGCCGCAGGCAGCCCACCTCGTCCAGCTTCTGCTGGAACAGCCTGCGGATCTCCTCCTTCTGGGCCTGGCAGTGGCTGAGGAGCTGCCGCGCCGTGCCCACGAGCTGCGCCTTCTTCTCCTGCGGGCGGCGGGCGGGCGGGCGGGCGGGGTGAGCGCAGCCCAGGGGACCCCCCCACGGCGAGCACCCGCACTGGTCCTGCGGCCCGCCCGGCCCCGCCCCCGCCCCCGGCCCCGCGCGCGTGCGCACCTTCTCCTGGAGCAGCAGCTGCTGCAGGCCGGCCTTGTACTGCGGCGTCTTGGTGTAGGCCAGGAACTGCAGGTACTGCAGCTTGAAGGACTCTGGGGGCGGGGCGGGGCGGGGCGAGGGTGGACACTGGGCCGCGGGCGTGGCGCCCCGCCCCCGCCCCGCCCCCGGGCCTCAGGGCCCTCCCACGGCCCAGCAGTGTCCTTGGAGGCGGGGCTTCCCTGACGGCGCGCCCAGCCACACTGTCCCAGACTCAGCCCAGCATCCTCGCGGGCTCGGGAGGCCCTGCTGCCCCGCGCAGGCCTCTGTGGGCGCGGGGGCGGGCAGCAGAGCTGTAGGGCGGCGTCCCCCACCCAGGGCCCCGCCCCCCGGGAGGCGGGCCCAGCTCACCTAGCAGCTTCTGCAGCGCGGGCGGGGTGGGTGCCGCGAGCAGCGGGCTGGGGGGCAGCCGCTGCGCGCCCGGAGGTAGCTGGTAGAACGGGCTGTGGGGGGGCCGGTACGCCTCTGCAGAGACAGCGGCCGTCAGCCCCGCCCCGCCCGCCGAGGCCCCGCCCCCAGCTCAGCCCCGCCCCCAGCCTGCGCCAGGAGCTCGGGCGCATGGGGCCGGGCCCACCAGGCTCCTGCAGGAGACCCTCACGGCCAGGTCCTGCCTGCTGGTGCTGCTCCGGGAGGCGCCCCGGGCTGGCGCTGGGCCGCCAGGACCTCCACGGCCACAGAGGGATGGGGCGGGGTCCAGGGACCGCACAGCGCAGCCTGGAGGCCAGCATTGTGGCCAGGTGGGTTAAGACGGCCTGGCGGCACGAGCACCCCGCGGATCTTGGCTGCTGCACCCGATGCAGCTCCCTACGCGTGTGGCCAGCGAGGCAGTGGGCAAGCGAGGCCCGCCCCCTGCATGGGAGACCGGCTGGGGCGCGGCCAGCGCAGCGTCCCGAGCGTGACCGCGCAGTGCATGGGGCTGGCTGCCTCACTCCCTGTCTGCCGGTCAGTGCAGCGGTCGCAAAGCTCACCCTGGGGCGAGGGGGGGGCGGTGGCAGGCGCGGCCGGGGCCTGCAGGGCGTCCAGCGCCGCGCGGCTCTTCCGGGGCTTGCGCTCCGCGTCCACGGCGCTCATCTTCTTGGGGCGCCCGCGCCTGCGGCCGGCCATCTTCCTGCCCTTCCTGCTCAGCTTCTTCTTCCGGGCCTTGGAGGGGGAGGCCTTCTTCACGGGGGCCGCCCCCGCCTTCTCGTCCTCGGCCCCCGAGTCCTGGCGGGCAGAGGGGGCGCTGGGGGCGGGCCGGCGGGGGGGGGGGCGCTGGGGGCGGGCCGGCGGGGGCGGGGGCGGGCCGGCAGGGGCGGGGGCGGGCGGTGGGGACGCGGGCGGGCAGGGGGCAGGGGTGGTGGGGACAGGGGGCAGGGGGCAGCAGGACAGGGAGCGGGGGGCGGGCGTAGGGTCAGGGAGCAGGGGGCAGAGGGGCGGGCAGTGGAGGCGCACGCGGGGCCAGGGGGCCGGGGCGGCGGGCGGCTTACCGCGGGGGCCTCGGCAGGCCCGGCCGCCTTGCCCTCGGGGGCCTTGGTGGGCGTTGTGGCGTTGCTCTTGCTCTCCCGCTGCTGCCGGCGCCGGGCGGCCTCCTGCTCCTCCTGCAGGGAGAGGCCTGAGGCAGGGCTGCGGGCACGGCACCCGGGAGGCCCAGGCCCGCGTGCACAGCGCCGGCCAAGGGCGGCCTCACAGGGGCTGCACAGGGGCACCGGGCCCAGGGCCGCAGCCACGGCCGCCCTGGCAGAGGAAGGCAAACCCGAGTGACTGCCTCCTGGGCTCACCAGGCAGAGCCCGCGTTCCCCATGGGTGCTGGGAAGGGCATGGCCCTGGGGGCCACAGGCCGAAGGGCCCCGCCTCACACCTGGCCCCCCTCTGCAGCAAGTGCGCTGAGGGTCTAGGGCGGACTCAGCGGGAAGAGCCGGGAAGGGGCGGGGGACCCGGGACGTCGCTGTCTGTGGGAGGGAGGGCAGACGGCCCAGTCCAGAGCCGCCCACCTCACCAGCAAGCCCAACCGTGACCCCAGCTCACACTCACTGCTGGCCACAGGCAGAACCACACAGGCCTGCTGACGAGACAGAGCCTGGACACAGACGGAGACACGCGTGGGACAGACACACAAATGCAGACACGCGTGGACACAGACACATGCAGACACACAGGTGGAGACACGCGCGGGACACAGACACGCAGGCAGACACGCAGGAGGGGTGGGAAGGGCCCGGGGTCTGCTCTGTGGCCAAGGCTGGTGAGGTACCCTCCACTCCTAAGTCGGGGGAACGCATACAACTTACCCTGAGTTTTGGGTTTTTCAAACTAGAAAAATAGTTTTCAAGCTAAAGAAAGGAAAGCAGAGAAACGCGTGTGAGAGCGGGTCGGGGCCGCACCCAGCGCTCCGCGCCGGAGCCCCCACACGGCTGCACAGGCCCGGAGGGACGCGGCACCCGAGGCCGCGGCTGGCCGGGGGGCTGGAGCGGGGCCGCGGCAGGACACGGACAGGAGCCTGGACGGTGCGGCCGCCCCACGGCAGACGGGCGGGCGGGGCACTCACTATGGTGCGGTCGATCGTGTGCAGGTAGTAGGACACGGGCTTCCCCGTCCACGACACGGAGCCCTTCAGGGGCGACAGCTCCACCACACGCATGATCGTGCCGATGTCTGTGGACAGCAAGGGCCGCCTGGGTGCTCGTCCCCGGAGCAACCCCGAGGCCCTCAGGGGACAGGCCCCGCGTGCCCGCCCAGCCTGGCCGTCTCCCGACAGCACGGGCAGCTGTGCCCCCCCCAGCCTGAGCTCAAGCAGCCCTAAGCAGCCCCCTCAGCCGCCAGGCCTCCCTCGGGGCCACGCTGCCCCAGGCTGGGCCGTGCTGGGGAGGGGGGAGAGCGGCCTGCCCGGGTGAGGGTCCAGGGCAGCCGTCTCAGGGTGGGCGCCCACACGGCCGCTCACCGCTCAAGTTCCTGCTGTTGATCCTGAAGTTCAGCGGCGCAAAGGGCTTCGAGGACACGATTCTGCCACCTGGAACAGCGGGGTCAGGGCGGGGTCAGGGCCGGAGGCAGGAGGACCCCAGACACGCCCGACGGCCCGCCCACCGCTGCTGCACTGCCTTCTCCTGAGCCCAGCCCCCGCAGACCCCGCAGGAGGGCCCGGACCAAGGGGACCCCAGGTCTCACCCCCGCCTCGCCAACCCGGGCAGCTGGTGGGCAGGGGCCGGGGACCCTCTCCGGATGGGAGCGGCAGGAGCAGCCAGCCAGCCCACACAAGCAGAGCCAGGCCGCCACGTGGCCCTGGGGCTGGCTGAGGCCCGCGGGGAGGCAGGCGGCCCTGTGATGCCAGGGAGGAGGAGCCGGCACTCCAAAGCCAACAGAGCCGGCAGCCACGGGAGCAGCGGGCGAGGGGACGCAAGGGCTGGCGCTGGGGCGCAGCGGGCGAAGCCGCCGCTGCAGGGCCGCAACCCATGGGACGCTGGTTCGAGTCCCGGCTGCTCCTCTTCCCATCCAGCTCCCTGCAGGACGGCCTAATCCTCGGCCCTGAACCCGCATCGGAGGCCCGGGAGAAGCTCCTGGCTCCTGGCTCCGCACCAGCGCAGCCTCTGGCTGTTGCAGCCATGTGGGGAGGGAACCAGCGGATGCAAGATCTCTCTCTCTCTTTGTAACTCTCCCTTCAGATAAATAAATTCAAAAAAGAGAAAGATGGGGGGGAGTGGACACTGGACCTGGGGGCCTCACACCGCTCCCCAGCGAGGACGGCCGCCGAGGTCGCCCTGGCCAGCAGGTCCACGTGGGACACAGTGCCACCTGCAGGCTGCCCCGGGTTCCCTCACGTTCACGCCCCACGGGCAGCTGCCCTGGAAGGGCCAGTCCAGGTGACCCCCGCCTCATGGTCCACAGGGAACCGTCGCCGCCCCAGCGGGCTGGAAGCAAGCCGACAGCGGCCGCCACGCGAGTGCAGCTGCAGAGGGGGAAAGCCCTGGTCCCCGGGCCCTGCTGTGCGCGCTCACCCCACACTCGCAGACACGGGGGCTCTGGCTTCACGCTGTCAGCCCCCACGCCCACGAGCAGGCCTGCCGCCGTGCTGGGGAGGGCTCACCTCCAGGACAGCCCGAGGAGCCGCGGACAAACACCCACGACGCTGACTGGACAAAGCGTCGCACCGGGGGCTTGCCTGGAGACCCTGTCCACCCTGAGACCCCACCCCTGGCCTGGAAGGGACGGCCCGGCACGGGACCGGACACTGGGGAAGGCGCCGCCTGGGGGCGGGGCAGCGGAGGACGGCCCACGCGCGGGCGCTCGCCCACAGCGGAGACCCAGAAGCCCCCGGCTCCCGGCCGTAGCCTGGCCCGGCCCCGGCCAGCGCGGTCACCTGAGCCGGTGGGTGGAAAACACCTCCCTGTCACCCTGCCTTCAAATAAACGGCCAAGCACACTTGGAGAAGCCGGCCACGCCGCGGCCGGGCCACGCTCACCTTCCTTCATGTTCGCGAACCGCTCCTTCAGCTGGTGGTCCACCTCAGGACCAAAGGCGAAGTTGTTCACAAAGATGACGCTGCGGAACAGGGCTCGGTGAGCGCGGCGCAGCCCGCAGCAGCCAGGCCGGTGCTGGGCGGGCGGGGCAGGAGGCCCCGAGCTGACCGGCGGCCGAGGGCTCAAACTCAGTCTCCACAGCGTTAGAGCCAGCAGCGACGGCTCCCGCGCAGGCAGGACGAGGAGGGGCAGTGCGGAGCGCCCACGGGGACACCTCGAGGCGCAGACCACAGGCCGGGCCAGGGACGGCCACGCCCCCGGGGACTGGCCCGCGCGAGCCGGGGTCTGGGAACGCCCCCCAGGACGCGTACCTCGTGTTGGCAATGCGCTCCCTCCACTCTTCCGAGAGGAAGTCTCCTCTTTCCAGCTGCAAGAGAGAGGTGGGGCCTTCACTCCTGCACAAGGGCGACCGCGCCCTGCGAGGGTTCAGGGTTCGAGGTGAGCGGGGCGGGGCCGGGGCAGGCGACGCGGGGGGGGGGGGCCGACAAGAAAGCACAAGAAACCCTGCGTGTCCTACGCGCCTCCTGGTGGGGGCTCAGCCCCTCGGGGAGGGGGAGGTGGCCAGGGCCCTGCAGGGCCAACTCAGCCCAAGGAAGCAGCGGGGGCCGGGCTGCGAAGACCCCACGCGGGCCCGGACACGCACGGGACACGCGGCTCGGAAGCCGGGGCCCCACCTGCGCGGCTGCAAGAGCAGGCACAAACAGGCTGTGCGGCTCCAGGGTCTGCCCGGGTCCCTCTGGGCAGTGAGCAGACCCTGCCCGATCAGGGTCCTGCCGCAGACCAGCACCGTCCATCACCTGGAGGTCAAGGTCTCCAGACACAAAGTCCCCAGGACCCGCACCACACTCAGAAGTCCTCGGAGCACGCGCTGACGGAGACCACGATGCACCCCGCAGCCGGGCACGGCAGCCCGGGGGGCGCAGCCCAGGCCCCGACCGCGAGCAGACGGGGCTTCACGCAGCCACGAACGGGGGCGGGCTCCGCACGCGCCACTCACCAGGCACACAGACGCAAACGGCCACACAGTGTGACGCCCCGACAGCAGACCCCACAGAGCCGTGGCGCAGCGGGTGCAGCCGACGTCTGTGACCCCGGCAGCCCACGTGGGCACCTGCTCACGTCCCGCTGCTGCACGTCAACCCCGTTCCCTGATGCTAACGGCCTGGGAAAGCAGTGGGAGATGACCCGAGCCCGTGGGCCCTGCACCCACGGGGAGACTGGAAGCTCCCGGCTCAGATCAGCGCAGCTCCGGCCACTGTGGCCACGTGGGGAGTGGAGCAGCGGACGGAAGGCCTCCCTGCCTCTCTCTAACTGCAGGGCAGGCGTGGAACGAGTGTCACGCTAATAGGGGCAGAGGACGTGGAAGCCCGCAGAGGCAGCCACAGCCTCGCCCCAGCACTGGCCGCCGGCCCTGCAGGGTGCAGGTCTGGGACAGGGCAGCGCCAGCAGGCCCAGGGGGCGGGGCCGCAGCGGCCGGAGGGCCTGGCCAGGCGTGCACCCTGGGCTGGCCTTAGGCTCCTGCTGGCCGTTCTTCATTCTCGGGTAAGGGGGGCGGGACGTGGAGCCTGCCAACCAGGCCCGCGGGCAGCCGCACCGGAAGTCCCGCGGGCTGCAGGACGAGCGCACAGCCGGCGCTGCACCTCCCGTCGAGGGCTGGCCTCCCGTGGGGCGTCTCAGAGCCGCGCCCGCACAGCCACGAGAACTGGCCACGGCGCAAGAGCCAACCCCTGAACCCCTACAACAGACACCAGAGCAGCCCCAGCACAGGGGACCTCCTGGTACATCCGCCACCCCGCCCCCACCTGTCCCGGCCCCGCCCCGCCCCGGCCCCGCCCCCGCCCTGACCCCGCCCTGCCCCGCCCCCGCCCCGGCCCGCCCCGGCCCCGCCCTGCCCCGCCCCGCCCCCGCCCCGGCCCCGGCCCTTCCGCCCCGCGTCAAGCAAACCCCCCGGCAGCAGCAGGAGCTACCTCGCCAGCAGTAACCCCACCTGGACGGGGCCTCCCTGTGCAGGAAGACGCCGCCCCCGCCCAGCCAGCCCGGACAGAGGCCGAGGGCGCCAGGCGGCGGAGCCGAGGCCGGGATCCACCCTCACCTCTCGCTGAGGCGCAAGAGGCCAAGGAGGGAGAAGACGTGGGCCCACAGCCCTGCGCCTGCTGGAGAACCGGGGGCAGGGCAGGGGGAGCTCCTGAGCCCCCCAGGGACCGCCCCAGGCCACGCAGGAGGGCAGACCCAGGGGAGCCTGCCAGCGCCAGGCTGCACAACCACGACGACGCGAGGCGGCGACCCCGCGGGCAGGCACCGCGCCCGCTCCTAACGGGGCTCCTCAGCGAAGCCAGAGGGCGCACGGGCAGCCTGGGAGCCACGGCCGCGCAGACGGCGCAGAAAGCAGACGCGAGGCCCCGGCTGTCCTACCGCAGACCAGGCACGCCTGCACGGCACAGCCGGCACAGGGCAAGGCCCTCGGTGCTGCCGGGAGCGCAGCGCGGGCACGCAGGACCGCGAGGCTGCCCCTCTCAAACTAAGCCTGTTGGGGCCGGCGCCGTGGCGCAGCGGGGAGTGAACCGCGGGGGGAAAGACCGCTCTGTCTCTACCTCTCTCTGCACTTTGTCTTTCAAATAAATAAAATAAATCTAAAAAAAATAAATAATAAAAAACACGAAGCCGTTTACCCATGGAGCGGAGCACGCAGCGTGGGGCTCCGGGCTAGTGAGCGGCTAGGCTGCCCACGGCCCGCGGCCGCGTCAGCACACCGCGCGCAGCGCCGCCGGCCCCTCCTCGAGCTGGGGCTCACCCCGCGGGGGGGTCCGAGGCCCCATCCTGCTCCTGGAGAACGACCAAAGGAGTTCTCGGTCTCAAACAAATGATCGGGCGGCCTGGGAAAGCAGCGGACGATGGCCCGAGTCCTGGGCCCCCGCGCCCTCGGGAGAGGCCCCACAGAAAACTCCTGGCTTCAGATCGGCACAGCTTCAGCCACTGCAACCATCTGGGAAGTGAACCAGTGGATGGAAGACCTCCCTCTCTGTCTCTGTCTGTAACCCTGCCTCAAGTAAGTAAATAAAAATATTTAAAAATAAAATAGGCCGGCGCCGCGGCTCACTAGGCTAATCCTCCGCCTTGCGGCGCCGGCACACCGGGTTCTAGTCCCGGTCGGGGCACCGGATTCTGTCCCGGTTGCCCCTCTTCCAGGCCAGCTCCCTGCTGTGGCCTGGGAGGGCAGTGGCCGTTGGCCCAGGTCCTGGGGCCCTGCACCCGCGTGGGAGACCCGGATGGAGCTCCTGGCTCCCGCCTTTGGATCTGCGCAGCTCCGGCCACTGCGGACAATCGGGGAGTGACCCAGCGGATGGAAGACCTCCTTCTCTCTCTCTCCCTCCCTCCCTCTGCCTCTAAGTCTTTCAAATAAATAAAATAAATCTTTAAAAAAATAAATGAAATAAAATGAATTTTTGGAAAGGAGAAAGCAGCCCGGTCCGCCCGGACTCCGGCAGCGCCTGGTGCAGCTCACTCGCGACAACACTGGCAGGAAGCAGGCCGCCCCGCGGGTGAGCGCGGCTCACTCAGGCTCAGCGCCCTGGGCTGCTCGGCGCCGGCAACCACTGGGGGTGGGGCTGCTCCGTCGCCAGGGGGGGGGCAGCGCTGAGGGTGCCAGCACTGGGGCCCCGCCCGCCACAAGGGCACCGGGTGGAGCTCCTGGCTCCCGGCTCTGGACGGGCTGTGGTGGGCACCTGGGGAGAGCGGGAGACGGAGGCCTCTCTGCACACGCTCAGTCTGCAACAGCGACGTGCTACAGGGTCCCGCGGAACGTTCCGGAAAGGCACCGAGCCCAGAGGCCGCTGGGCGGTCAGGAGGAAGGGACGCGTGGGCCGAGCAGGACTGGGGAGTGAGGGCGGCGTGAGCGCTGGGGGCGCGGCACACGGCACACGGCACACGCCGCCTGCAGACCACCGTGAGCCCAGCTGTCAGCTGAAGCCAGCACCGCCAGGGCAGGCCAGTGGGGCCCTGGAGGGTGGGCGCGGGGGGGGGGGCGCGGAGCTCGCGGCGGGCTGGGCGGTGCTGCCCCAGCTCTGTGCCCGGCACTACTCAGGCGGCCATGGCTGCACGCGCACACACACAGCCTGCCCCCAGCTCTGTGCCCGGCACTACCCCGCCCCCTACTCCACCAGGCGCCAGGCCCAGGTCTATGCAGTCGGCTACTGGCTAGAGGGCGGGGCACACACAGACACACACGTGCACTAACGTGCACACGCCCAGCCTGGCCCAACAGCTCTGACGGCCTCAGGCCACGGTCACCTGGCCGAGCTCAGCGCCTGCAGAGCCTGGAGCAGGGCCGGGCGCCCCCCCAAGGACAGGCCCACCCTGCGGGTGCCACAGCTCGATGGCTCTGGGAGGCCTCAGCGGCTCAGGCGTGGCGGGGGGGGGTGGCAGAAGGGGCCCCGCAGGGACACGGCGGGAGGGCGGGTCGGGCGCCGTGGAGCGAGGGCACTCACTGTGTATTCTGCATGCTTTTTTCCATACCATTTCATCCACTTCCTGAACTCTCGGTCCATGGTCTGAAAGCACACAAACCAGACGGCGCTGAGGGCCCCGACCCTCACAGGCACTGCAGACCCAGGGCGCCTCCGTGGGGAGGAGGGGACCCTCCCGCCCCCCAGCCGGCCAGCGTCCGGCACGTGAGGGGGGGAGGCCAGCGGGGCGGAGAGGCCACTGTCCCTTCAGGGACCCTGGGCGAGGGAGGGGCCTGGCAGGAGGGAGGGGCTTACTCGCCCTGCCGGGGCCTCCGTGCACTAGGCCCCCACGTGGAATCGAGGGCAGAGGCCTGGCCCGCCCGACCCCGGCCCAGCTGCCCGCCTTGGCGGGAGCACACCGGACCCTTCCCACCAGGGACCCAGCCCGGCCCCGCTCACCTCCGCGTACTTGGCTGGGATGTCGGCTTTCTCGACGCCATAGTGATGTTTGCAGTTGGTGGCCGCGGCGACCTGGAGCACGACCTGGCCCACGCCTTTGGGCAGAGACACGCGTGAGCGGCTGGCATGGAGGACGCCCCAGGGGCCGGGCCCGCAGAGCTCCCACGCGGGGCCGGCCGTCACCAGGCCTCCTGGCCATCCCTGGACGCCACCCTGGCCCCCATGCCCGAAGCTGCTTGGGTCCTGGGCCTGACAGAGACCCGAGGGACGGCTGCCTGCCCCCTGCCTCAGCACGGCCAGGCCTGCCCGGCACCACGCAGCAGGCCCACGTCACTGGGGTGGGGGCACCGCAGGCACAGGTGCGTGGACAGGCGTGCCCGAGTCCCCGACGGCCCAGGTTAGCAAGGAGGCGGCAGAGACGCTGGTGTCGCCCAGAGCACCCGTCCCAGCCTCCACCCGGGTCAGGGTGCCGGCTGCTCCCCCGGCGAGGGCCGGCCCCTCACAGAAGGGCTGCGGGGACCTGAGCAGCACCCTTCCCACCTGGGCCTCTGCCGTGAGGACGCGGGAGGGCAGACCCGCGGCCCGCCCCCTCCCAGAATGCCCGTTTCCCGGAAGACGCTGCGCGCGCTCGGGCCAGGCCCTGGCGCCGGCTGATGGCAGAGCCGTGAGCCTCTCTGCCCGGGGAGCCCCCGAGAGCCCACCGGGCTGTGAGCGCGGGAACGGGTGGGGGCGGCTGCCCCTCGCGGCTCAGGGCGGCCTGCGCGGAGATGGACGGCCGGGGGCAGCGCTCACCGCTGCCCAGGTCCACGAAGAGGTCGTCCTCCGTCATCTTGATCTCGTCGATCATCTGGGCCACCAGGTCGAAGGAGGTCTCGCCGTACACCTCGGGCGAGAAGGGCTCGTAGTTGTTGAGCTTCTCGGGGTCGCTCACCGAGTGGTTGTACACCTGCTGCAGGATGTGCCGCAGCAGCCCGGTGGACGGCCGCGTGTTCAGCTTCATGGGCTGGGTGGTGCCCTTCCACTAGGGGACACGGGGACACGGGGACGCGTCGTCACACGCCACAGGCGGCCCCACCGTGCAAGGGGGCACCCACGGGGGAAGGGCCAACAGGCTACGTCCTCCAAGAAGTGGACGACACAGGAACCCCTCCTGGCCCGGCCCCGGCCCCGGGCACCAGCTCACAGGCCGCCTGCCCCTGCCCCTGCCCCGGGCACCAGCTCACAGGCCGCCTGCCCCTGCCCCTGCCCCGGGCACCAGCTCACAGGCCACCTGGCCCTGCCCCGGCCCCGGGCACCAGCTCACAGGCCGCCTGCCCCTGCCCCGGGCACCAGCTCACAGGCCACCTGGCCCTGCCCCTGCCCCGGGAGCCAGCTCACAGGCCGCCTGGCCCTGCCCCGGGCACCAGCTCACAGGCCGCCTGCCCCTGCCCCTGCCCCGGGCACCAGCTCACAGGCCGCCTGGCCCTGCCCCTGCCCCGGGCACCAGCTCACAGGCCGCCTGCCCCGGGCACCAGCTCACAGGCCGCCTGCCCCTGCCCCTGCCCCGGGCGCCAGCTCACAGGCCACCTGGCCCAGGCCCGGGCTGCAGCACGAGGCTCAGAAAGGCTGTGCTGAGTGGCGTCCACTAGGACAGGAAGTCGGCTGAGACCACAGGAAGTGGTCAGGGGAGGGCTTGCACAGCAGGCCCCTGGCAGCCTAGCGCTCACGCCCTGTGCCTGGTGCACAAACCCTCGCTCAGCCAACCAGAGCCTAGGACACAGGTCCCTCCTGGTGGCACCACGGTCAGGGCCCGGGGCCCGGTGCTCCGACTCCAGTCCTTGAGGGAGTCGGCGCCACCCCAGATTCCCCTGCAGGACTTTAACCCCCCGCAGCGCTGCACCGGGGTTGCGCCGGCTGCAGAGGGCCCCACAGCCGGAGAGACGGGCCCCCGCTCTGCCGGGGTGCTGCCCCTGGGCAGCTGAGGCCTCACGCCCCAGGACACGCTCCCTGGCTGCCCCAGTGCCAGGAGCCAACAAAGACCCCAACCTTCACTGCCTGACCTGCTCCAGGGACGAGCCCTCCCCCCACCCCGCCACAGGCAGCAGCAGGCGAGGGCGGCCAGCGGGCCTGAGAGGGGCTGCACGGGCTGGGCGGGGGCAGGGGTCTGAGAGGGGCCGCACGGGCTGGGCGGGGGCAGCAGGCCTGAGAGGGGCCGCACAGGCTGGGCGGGGGGCAGGGGTCTGAGAGGGGCCGCATGGGCTGGGCAGGGGGCAGCAGGCCTGAGAGGGGCCGCACGGGCTGGGTGGGTGGGGGCAGGGGTCTGAGAGGGGGGCAGGGGCCCCCAGTGTCTCGGCACCACCGGCTGGGGAGGGACGGGGCAGGCGCAGCACCCCAGAGCAGGCGCTCCCGGGAGGCACCGTCCCAGCCGGCTGCGGTCTGAGGCCAGGACGGCGCAGCAGGCAGCCCGGGCGCACGCCGCTGCCCGAGGGCCAGTGTGCAGGGACCCGGCCCGCGGGCTGGCTGCAGGCCAGGGGCACCTACCAGCTGGTGGATGCTGTCGATGGCGCGGTTGTACTTGTCACACAGCCTCTGCATGCTCTCAAAGCTGGAACGGCAAGGGGAGGGCGCTGGCACGCAACACGCAACACGCAACACGCACCACGCAACACAGCAGGCCCACGGGGAGGGCGCTGGCACGCAACACAACACACAACACGCAACACAGCAGGCCCACGGGGAGGGCGCTCACACACACACACACAGCACAGCAGGCCCACGGGGAGGGCTCACACACACACACACACACACAGCACAGCAGGCCCACGGGGAGGGCTCACACACACACACACACACACAACACAGCAGGCCCACGGGGAGGGCTCACACACACACACACACACAGCACAGCAGGCCCACGGGGAGGGCTCACACACACACACACAGCACAGCAGGCCCACGGGGAGGGCTCACACACACACACACACACACAGCACAGCAGGCCCACGGGGAGGGCTCACACACACACACACACACACACACAGCAGGCCCACGGGGAGGGCGCACACACACACACACACAGCACAGCAGGCCCACGGGGAGGGCGCTCACACACACACACACACACACAGCACAGCAGGCCCACGGGGAGGGCTCACACACACACACACACACACACAGCACAGCAGGCCCACGGGGAGGGCTCACACACACACACACAGCACAGCAGGCCCACGGGGAGGGCTCACACACACACACACACACAGCACAGCACAGCAGGCCCACGGGGAGGGCTCACACACACACACAACACACAGCACAGCAGGCCCACGGGGAGGGCTCACACACACACACACACACACACAGCAGGCCCACGGGGAGGGCTCACACACACACACACACAGCACAGCAGGCCCACGGGGAGGGCTCACACACACACACACAGCACAGCAGGCCCACGGGGAGGGCTCACACACACACACACACACAGCACAGCAGGCCCACGGGGAGGGCTCACACACACACACACACACACACAGCACAGCAGGCCCACGGGGAGGGCTCACACACACACACACACACACAACACAGCAGGCCCACGGGGAGGGCTCACACACACACACACAGCACAGCAGGCCCACGGGGAGGGCTCACACACACACACACACAGCACAGCAGGCCCACGGGGAGGGCTCACACACACACACACACACACAGCACAGCAGGCCCACGGGGAGGGCTCACACACACACACACACAGCACAGCAGGCCCACGGGGAGGGCTCACACACACACACACACACACACAACACAGCAGGCCCACGGGGAGGGCTCACACACACACACACACACACAACACAGCAGGCCCACGGGGAGGGCTCACACACACACACACACAGCACAGCAGGCCCACGGGGAGGGCGCTCACACACACACACACAGCACAGCAGGCCCACGGGGAGGGCTCACACACACACACACAGCACAGCAGGCCCACGGGGAGGGCGCTCACACACACACACACACACACAGCACAGCAGGCCCACGGGGAGGGCTCACACACACACACACACACACAGCACAGCAGGCCCACGGGGAGGGCTCACACACACACACACACACACAGCACAGCAGGCCCACGGGGAGGGCTCACACACACACACACACACACACAGCACAGCAGGCCCACGGGGAGGGCTCACACACACACACACACAGCACAGCAGGCCCACGGGGAGGGCTCACACACACACACACACACACAACACAGCAGGCCCACGGGGAGGGCTCACACACACACACACACACACACACACACACAGCAGGCCCACGGGGAGGGCGCTCACACACACACACAGCACAGCAGGCCCACGGGGAGGGCTCACACACACACACACACAGCACAGCACAGCAGGCCCACGGGGAGGGCTCACACACACACACACAGCACAGCAGGCCCACGGGGAGGGCGCTCACACACACACACACACACACAGCACAGCAGGCCCACGGGGAGGGCTCACACACACACACACAGCACAGCAGGCCCACGGGGAGGGCTCACACACACACACACACACACACACAGCAGGCCCATGGGGAGGGCTCACACACACACACACAGCACAGCAGGCCCACGGGGAGGGCTCACACACACACACACACACAGCACAGCAGGCCCACGGGGAGGGCTCACACACACACACACAGCACAGCAGGCCCACGGGGAGGGCTCACACACACACACACACACACAGCACAGCAGGCCCACGGGGAGGGCTCACACACACACACACAGCACAGCAGGCCCACGGGGAGGGCTCACACACACACACACACACAGCAGGCCCACGGGGAGGGCTCACACACACACACACACACACACACAGCAGGCCCATGGGGAGGGCTCACACACACACACACACACACACACAGCACAGCAGGC
This sequence comes from Oryctolagus cuniculus, assembly GCF_964237555.1. Lineage (NCBI taxonomy): Eukaryota > Metazoa > Chordata > Mammalia > Lagomorpha > Leporidae > Oryctolagus > Oryctolagus cuniculus. Next base: position 59,084,009 of record NC_091447.1, on the reverse strand, counting down.
CCACGGGGAGGGCTCACACACACACACACACACAGCACAGCAGGCCCACGGGGAGGGCTCACACACACACACACACACAGCACAGCAGGCCCACGGGGAGGGCTCACACACACACACACACACAACACAGCAGGCCCACGGGGAGGGCGCTCACACACACACACAGCACAGCAGGCCCACGGGGAGGGCTCACACACACACACACACACAGCACAGCAGGCCCACGGGGAGGGCGCTCACACACACACACACACACACACAACACAGCAGGGCCCGCGCCCTGCGCCCGCAGCCCCTGGCCAGCGGGAGCCTGAGGTCCCCCCATGGACGACGAGGCCGGGCCCTGGTCCCTGGGCTGAGCACCTCCCTCGCGGGCAGTGGCGGTCCAGGCCCTTGGCCAAACCCGAGACGAGACAGGCTCCACACGGCGGGCTGAGGGCGCCCCCCCCGGGCCTGCACCTGACAGAGCCCACGTGGGCGAGCCGGGGCAGCCTAGCGGGTCCCCAGCCCCGGAGGCCGGCAGCCGTCGGCCGAGGCCGTCAGACACGAGCGGCGAGTGTGGGACACGGAAGAGGGCGTGCCCACGAGGCGAGCTTTGCTTTATCTACGTGAGTCAGAGACAGAGACAGACAGAACGCCCACCCACGCTGGCTCACTCCCCAGACCCCCAACAGCCAGGGCTGGGCCAGGCGGAAGCCAGGAGCCGGGCGCTCCAAGCAGGTCCCCGCGCGGCGCGAGGGCTCAGGCCTTTGGTGCCGCGCTGAGCTGCGCGTGGACCGGAAGCGGGAGGCAGGGCCGCACCCAGACACGCGCAGCCGGGACGCACCTGCTGTGACCCCACGGCACGGACCGGCCCTTTAATGTCAGGTCTTCCCCTCTGGCTCTTCAACACGTGCATGTCCACCCCTGGACAGCCCTCCCGCGGGGCCAGTCACCTGCCCGGCCCCCAGAGGACCCAGCGATGCACAATCGACTGTGTGCCGCCAGCACGGCAGGAAGCGGCTGGCCACGGTGCCCCGTGTCCCGGTGGGTACCGCCCAGGGGGTGGCCCGTGGGTGACCAGGGCCCAGAAGATACTCAGGGCGGCAGGTGAATGACCGGCCCCCGCCAGCACGGAGGCCGCGTGGCCACTCCCCGCAGCGGCGGCCGGGAACAGCAAGCGGCAGAGGCAGAGAGCCGGCGCCACGAGGAGCCGTGCAGGGTGAGGACGGGAGGGACGGCAAGGGGCAGGAAGCCGCAGCCCTGGGTCCGTCCGTCCCTCAGACGCCAGGACACAGTGACCGGGCAGTGGGTGGCGCCCTCCACAGCGCGCGAGGGCCGGCCCCGTCCTGGTTTCTCGGTTCTCACAGCCTGCCTTCGACGGCACCAATGGGCCGCACTCCAGCCTCGAGGCCCTGGCCGGCTTTCCAGGGAGGGACCCACAGAGGCCGACGGGGGCTGCACTCCGCCGGCCGCCCACTCCCTGCCAGCACCTTGGTGTGCAGGGAGGCCCCAACATCCTGCCAGTGGGGGCTGGGCTGCTGAGCCCCGGTCGGGGGCGAGGGTCAGTGCAGCCAGGCCCGGGGGCCGCGTGGGGACGTGAAGGGCACCCGGGTGACCACGCGGCCAGCACTGACCCCCCCGAGGGCCTGACCCCGTGATGGACTGAGGGACACACAGGGCGGGTTCCGCCAGGGCCATCGGCGCCTGTGCACAGCCCGCGGCTCCGCTTCGGAACCAGCTCCGTCCTCACGCGTCAGGGAGGCGGTGGAGGGCGGCCCAGGACGCGGAGACCCGGACGGAGCTCCCGGCTCCCGGCTCCGCCTGGCCCAGACCTACCTGATGCCATTTGGGAAGTGGACCAGGTGGAAGATCTCTCTCTCTGTCTGCCTTTCAAATAAATAAATAAATGAATCTTTAAAATAAGGAAAAGAAATACACGAGTGTGGGGAGGGCGCTGCAGCGCAGCAGGCGAAACTGCGGCTTGGACAACTGCACCCCACGTAGCGGCGGCAGTGCCCACGGCTCCCGGCCCGTCCCTGACCTGCACACGCCCAGTGCCCACGGCTCCCGGCCCCGTCCCTGTCTCGTGCACACACCCAGTGCCCACGGCTCCCGGCCCCGTCCCTGTCTCGTGCACACGCCCAGTGCCCACGGCTCCCGGCCCCGTCCCTGACCTGCACACGCCCAGTGCCCACGGCTCCCGGCCCGTCCCTGTCTCGTGCACACGCCCAGTGCCCACGGCTCCCGGCCCCGTCCCTGACCTGCACACGCCCAGTGCCCACAACTCCCGGGCCCGTCCCTGACCTGCACACGCCCAGTGCCCACGGCTCCCGGCTGGCCACTCCCTAACGTGCACACGCCCAGTGCCCACGGCTCCCGGCCCCGTCCCTGTCTCGTGCACACGCCCAGTGCCCACGGCTCCCGGCCCCGTCCCTGACCTGCACACGCCCAGTGCCCACGGCTCCCGGCCCCGTCCCTAACCTGCACACGCCCAGTGCCCACGGCTCCCGGCCCGTCCCTGACCTGCACACGCCCAGTGCCCACGGCTCCCGGCCCCGTCCCTAACGTGCACACACCCAGTGCCCACGGCTCCCGGCCCCGTCCCTGTCTCGTGCACACGCCCAGTGCCCACGGCTCCTGGCCCCGTCCCTAACGTGCACACGCCCAGTGCCCACGGCTCCCGGCCAGCCACTCCCTAACGTGCACACACCCAGTGCCCACAGCTCCCAGCCCCATCCCTGTCTCGTGCACACACCCAGTGCCCACGGCTCCCGGCCCCGTCCCTAACGTGCACACGCCCAGTGCCCACGGCTCCCGGCCCCGTCCCTAACGTGCACACGCCCAGTGCCCACGGCTCCCGGCCCGTCCCTAACGTGCACACGCCCAGTGCCCACGGCTCCCGGCCCCGTCCCTGTCTCGTGCACACGCCCAGTGCCCACGGCTCCCGGCCAGCCACTCCCTAACGTGCACACGCCCAGTGCCCACGGCTCCCGGCCCCGTCCCTGTCTCGTGTACACACCCAGTGCCCACGGCTCCCGGCCCCGTCCCTGACCTGCACACGCCCAGTGCCCACGGCTCCCGGCCAGCCACTCCCTAACGTGCACACACCCAGTGCCCACAGCTCCCAGCCCCATCCCTGTCTCGTGCACACACCCAGTGCCCACGGCTCCCGGCCCCGTCCCTAACGTGCACACGCCCAGTGCCCACGGCTCCCGGCCCCGTCCCTAACGTGCACACGCCCAGTGCCCACGGCTCCCGGCCAGCCACTCCCTAACGTGCACACGCCCAGTGCCCACGGCTCCCGGCCCCGTCCCTGTCTCGTGCACACGCCCAGTGCCCACGGCTCCCGGCCCCGTCCCTGTCTCGTGCACACGCCCAGTGCCCACGGCTCCCGGCCCCGTCCCTGTCTCGTGCACACGCCCAGTGCCCACGGCTCCCGGCCCCGTCCCTGTCTCGTGAACCTGAGACGCGGCAGTGATGGTCAGTGCCCGGGCCCCTGCTACCCACGGTGTTACACGATCGTGTTTGGGGCCTCGGCTTTGGCCTTGCCCAGCCCTGGCCATTGTGGGCTTTGGTGACTGAAAACAGAGCCCCCCCCCCCCCAGCCCTCTGCTTGTCAAGTAGATAAAGGCAAACATTAAAAATTAAAAGAAAAAAAAAGGAAGAGAGAACAACCCAGGCGTGAGCTTCGTCTCTGCCAACCCCGCGGCGTCTTGGGCTGCAGGCACGGCTCCTGGCTGAGGCAGAGACCCCTGCAGGGGCTGGACCCCAGGAAGCCGGGCCTGACGGGCCTGGGGCTTCTGCTGCTCTGGGGACGGGAGAGCCGCGTGAATCACCAGCCAGGCCAGCTCACAGAAAGCCCCAGCTCCGGGGCCTGCACGCTGACACCCACAGCCGCGCGGGGCAGGTCCCGCAGGACAGCAGCCTCCGTGATGGCCCGGTCACTGCCGCCAGGCTTCCCTGGGGACAGCGGGCCCCGCCCGGCAGGGGTGGACACAGCCTGACCGCCTTCTGGGGGCCGCAGGCCTGCCCGCGGTAAGGAGCCCAGGCCGGGGGGGCCGGAGGCCGGGTGAGCAGAGAGCGGGGCCTCGCAGGTACGGCGGGACAGCCGGAGCTGAGGGAGGCAGACGGGCAGCGAGTCGGGGCGAGGGGAAAGGCAGCAGGGCCGCCAACACGGGTCCAGCCGCAGGCTCCAGGGAGCCCCCACACCAGTGCCCGCCCCACCCCGACTCCGCCGAGACCCCGGGGCTGCCAGGAGGCAGCGGGGCTGGGCCAGGGCCGCCGACCTGACCCCGGAACGGCAGGGATGCGGGCAGCGGGTGGCCACTCGCCGGCTATAAAAAGAGCCACTACCGACCACGAGAGCCCGGCGGGAGGGGGGCCCTGCCCGTCTGGCGCGCGTCCCCAGCAGGGTGCCGGCGTCGCTCCTCGTGGCTCCGCACTGCGCCCAGGCCCCTTACCTCTTGGTGTCGTAGTCGATCAGGACGTAGTTCTCCATGGCGAGCTTGAGGTCCGGGATCTCCTCACAGACCCACCTGCAACACACAGCGCTCAGCACGGCGGCCACAGACGGGCACGGGCGGGACAGCGCTCAGCACGGCGGCCACAGACGGGCACGCGCGGGACAGCGCTCAGCACGGCCAGGCCACAGCCACGCAAACAGAAACCACAGACGCGGACATTGCTGCTTGGGGTTCCTGCACCTGACAGGTCCCGGCTCTGCTTGTTTTAAGATTTATTTGAAAGTCAGACTTAGAGAGAGAGGGGGAGAGAGCAAGGGAGAGCGCTTCCATCGCTGGGTCACTCCCCAATCGGCTGCAACGGCGGGAGCTGCGCCGATCCGAATCCAGGAGCCAGGAGCTCCATCCGGGTCTCCCACGTGGGTGCAGGGCCCCAGCACTTGGCCATCGTCCACTGCTCTCCCAGGCCACAGCAGGGAACTGGACCGGAAGTGGAGCAGCCGGGACTCGAACCGGCGCCCACGTGGGATGCGGCCCTGCAGGCGGCGGCTTCACCCGCTGCACCACAGCGCCGGCCCCAGCTCCGCCTCGGATCCAGCTCCCTGCTGGCGCACCTAAGAAAGCAGTGAAGATGGCCCAGCCCTGACTGTGGCCACTTGGGGAACGGACCAGCAGACGAAGACCTGCCTGTCCCCTCTGTCTCTACTCTGCCTTTGAAAAAACAAAAGGTGGAGAAGGAGAGAAGCGTGCGGGTCGTCACTGGGAGGGGTCGTCACCCGCGCCCCACGGCTGACCGCAGCACGGCACACGGAAACAACTCCTGCGCAGGCACACGCCGCCAAAAGCCGCACACGACGAGAGCTGTGTCCACACTCCCTAACTGAACGCCTTCCACGAAGACGCGCCAGGCCCGTGGCCTCCCCGGGAATCCTCCCAGACGTCTGCACGCGCGCTGACCCTCACGAGCCAGCATCACCTCCATAACCAAGCCAGGGCCTGCGCTGGCCCCGCCCCCCATCCACAGAGGCCCTGGCCCAGGCGGGGGGCTCCTGGCCCCTAGAGAGGCCTACTGTGGACACATCGGGTCAGGCGGGCGGAGGCACCGCCCCGCCACACCCCAGGCCCTCAACCCCTGCTGGGGCCGTCACAGGATGTCATGTGACCAAGACACCTTGCGCAGCCCCGAACGCAAACCCAAGGTGCCGGGAGCAGCGCCCTGGGCCAGGGCGCCGGGTCCGACGATTCGCCTGGGAGCTGCAGGGGCTCTGACCCGAACGGGCCAGGCGCCCGGCCAGCCTGGGACGCCCTGCTCTGCTCGCCAGTGCGGGAGGGAGGGGCGGCGGCGGCCCCCACGGGTGAGCCCGCCCACGGCCCCGCTCCCCAGCAGCTGCGCGACCCCCAGGGAAGCCTCAGCCTGCAGGAGCAGCACGCGGCCAGGCCCCAGCTCCCCCACTCAGCTACCGCTCGCACAGGGCACGCGAGGCCCGGCTGCCCCGGCCGCACGGCACTGCACGCGCCGAGCCTGCCGGCAGCACCCTGCGCAGCGAGCAGCCAGGGCCCGAGTCTGCCACCCTGGGGGCTCGCTGCGCCCCCCCCCCCCGCAGGCCCCCCGCCTCACCTGATGGTCTCGATGATTTCGTGAGCAGCATCGTGGTGTTTGTCCTGGGAAGAGAGAGGCCGTGTTCAGATGCGCGGACCCCACTCTGCGGTCGGGCCGGTGACCCGAGGCGGCCCCTCCAGAGGACGCGGGCACCGGCTTCGCGCCCGCCAACAGGCAGCGAGGGGCCAGGCCCCGAGGATGGGGACCCGCGACGAGCTGTCCCTGGCCGCTCCCCCTCCCACCAGCACCTCGGACCCCGAGCAGGCGACCGCGCCACGGACACAGAGCACAGGTGGAGGCCAGCGGCGCCCGGCCAGGGACTGTGCCCTCTCACCGGCACCACGCAGGTCTGCAATGTGGCCTGGGCTCGTCTCCCACCACAGCCGCGCCTGCTCAACCCAGGGGAACCCAGGAGGAGGAGAACCCAACAGGCACAGAACTCCGGCAGCTCGGCCAAAAGCCCCGGAGAAACGCGCCGGGGTGGCTTCACGGGCCGGCCTCCCTGCCGCGCCGCCTCCTGCTGCCGCCACCACGGCTGCGGGCACAGACGGGCGGACCCAGTGCTGAGCACGCGAGCACGCGGGGCCGCGGCCGCAGTGGACACCGTGCCTGGGAGGCCGGAGGAATGGACGCACCCACAGGGGGCGCAGCCAGGGCCCGGGCAGCACGGGGCGCAGGGGCACAGCGGCCGGGCTCCAGGCTCACTGCCAGTGTGGAGCGACCCTGCGGGTGTGGCGCCGAGTAAGCCAGAGGGGACACCCAGGGCAGACGGCAGGAACGGGCTGGGGGGCTCCGCCTGGGACACCCAACCTCGGCACCTGAGGGACAGCAGGAGGTGGCCACGGCGCCTGCACCCACGTGGGGACCGGATGGAGCTCTGGACTCCCAGCTGCGGCCCGCGGGCGCCGCCTCCCTCTCGCCCAGTTCCTCTTCCAAGTACGTGAACACGATTAACTTCGCTCTAACCCAGACGGTTCTCTCGCAGGACCCACCCTCACCCTCCATTCTCCTCTGAAGCCCCGCACAGACCCACAGCACCCCAGCTCCAGGGAGGCTGAGACCCCCAGACGCACGAAGGCTGGGGGGCGCGACATGGCCAGCACTTGGCCAGCTCTCCCGCCTGCCCACGCCGCGGGGCCGAGCAGCCCTGCCCCGCCTGGCGGCCTCTGGGGAAGCGCCCACCCGACCTCCTGCTGCGAGCAGGATGGAGAACAGGGTCCTCGCACGGAGGCCCTGTGGGGGCACCACGGCGGGGACCCCAGAGACGCGAGGGCAGCGAGTCCTGCCACGTCAAGGCCACACGCAGGCGCGCCCGCCCACCACGCCTGCGCCACACGGGCTCCCTGCAGTCCGGGCGAGGCCGCCGGTAGGGCCGGCGGAAGCGCAGCTGTCGCACACCACCGGCTTGGTGAATGAGCGCATCTTTGTCCAAATCCTTCAAGCCTGCAAAGGCAAAGGCACCCGTCGTCTGGTCTCTCAAGGGAGGACACGAGGGGGCCGGCGCTGTGCCGCAGCGGCTTAATTCCCTGGCCTGAAGCGCCCGCATCCCACAGGGGCGCCTGTTCGAGTCCCGGCTGCTCCTCTTCTGATCCAGCTCTGCTGTGGCCTGAAGATGGCCAAGTGCCTGGGCCCCTGCACCCGCGTGGGAGACCCGATGGAGCTCCTGGCTTCGGATCAGCTCGGCTCCGGCCGCTGCGGCCAACTGGGAGGGACCCAGCGGGTGGAAGACCCCTCTCTCTGCCTCTCCCACCACCCCGTCTCTCCTCTCTCTGTGTAACTCTGACTTTTAATAATAAAAAAGCAAGGCCATGAACCCAGGCTTCAGAACTAGAGACCGAGGGAGGAAAAGGGGTCGATGACGGCACCTCCGAGACCGCAGCTCCTGGCTACCAGGGAGCCGCCAGCGTGCAGCCAGGCTCCCCACAGCTGCCCCAGGGAGCCAGGAACGCGCCAGAACAGCCCCAAAGCAGAGACCCCCCACCCCTGTGACCACCAGCACGGCAGGGACCCCCCACCCCCCACCCCTGTGACCACCAGCACGGCAGGGACCCCCCACCCCCATCCCTGTGACCACCAGCACCGCAGGGACCGCCCACCCCCACCCCTGTGACCACCAGCACCGCAGGGACCCCCCACCCCCATCCCTGCCCCCCGCACAGCAGGGACCCCCCCACCCCCATCCCTGCCCCCGCACGGCAGGGACCCCCCACCCCCACCCCTGTGACCACCAGCACGACAGGGACCCCCCACCCCCACCCCTGTGACCACCAGCAAGGCAGGCACTGCTCTGGCTGAACAAGGACTGTCCCAGCCCCTCAATGACCAATGAGCCTGAAAACGGCAGGGGGTGGGCACGGGGCGGGGCCTAAGTCCAGAGAGGCACGGGGGCGGGGCCTAAGTCCAGAGAGGCGCGGGGGCGGGGCCTAAGTCCAGAGAGGCGCGGGGCAGGGGTGGGCACGGGGCGGGGCCTAAGTCCAGAGAGGCGCGGGGGCGGGGGTGGGCACGGGGCGGGGCCTAAGTCCAGAGAGGCGCGGGGCGGGGGTGGGCACGGGCCCCCATCCCAGCTTCCCTACTCGAGGATCCAGCACCTTAATGGACAGCTGCTCCTGACCTGAGCCCTGGCCCGCTGTCTCCCCTCACTGATCCAAGGGAGCTGGGGAGGACGCCTGTAGCCCCGGACAGCACCACCCTGAACACGAGGGGAAAACGGAATGAAGTCTAGGGCCTGGCGTCCTGGCACAGCGGGTAAACCCACCCCCTGCGGTGCCGGCATCCCACGTGGGCGCAGGTTCGAGTCCCGGCTGCTCCATGTCCCACCCAGCTCCCTGCTGTGGCCTGGGAGAGCAGTGGAGACAGCCCAGGTCCCGGGCGCCTGCCCCCGCGTGGGAGACCCGGAGGGAGCTCCTGGCTTCCGATCAGCTCAGCTCCGGCCGTCGTGGCCATCTGGGGAGTGACCCAGTGGATGGAAGACCTCTCTCTCTCTCTCCTCTCTCTGTGTAACTCTGATTTTCAAATAAATAATAAATCTTTATAAAAGTAAGTTTATTGTGGTGTAAAACCTTTGACGTCTGCGGGGGACTTGTCCCACAGCGCGCGTCTGCCGTGAGCGCCAACAGTTGTCTACCTGAAAGGGAGAGTCAGACAGAGACCTCCACCTGCTGGTCCACCCCAGGCCGCCTGGGCCAGGCCGAGGCCAGGAGCAGACCCGCCCGGTCTCCGCCGGCGCCCACTGCGGCGCGGGTCCCAGGCAGCGCTGAGCCACAGAACAAGATCCCTGCGTCCGGGGGACCCAGCGGCTCGCTCACACACGGGCCAGGGAGAGGCGCACCTGGCCCCGGCCCCGCCCCCGGCCCCGCCCCCGGGAGGGGCCGGCACACTCCTGGCAGCGCCGCCCAGCTCAGCCCCCACCACAGGCTCCGGGAAGGCGACTCAGCGCGTGGCCTCTGGGCGGCCCTGGCTGGAGCGGGGCTGAGTCACTGCTCGCGGCTCCGCACACACCTGTGAGTCACTGCCCAGCGTGCCCACTCCTCCACGCGGGTGAGTCACAGGAAGGAGGCCGGGCGCCCACTCCCCCTGCTCAGCGCGGTCCTGACCCGCGCTCGCAGCACAAAGCCGCAGCTAAAAATACTCTGCCCGTCTGGCACGCCCCGAGACGGTGACGCCGCCCGACACGGGAGGCCCTGGCAGAGGCCTGGGATGCACGGAGGGACAGGAAGGGACCGGGGGACCCCTCCCGGGCCGGGGAGGGGAGAGGAGGCAGGGGCCGCGGCGGGGCACGGCAGCTGTGCCTCGCAGGAGCGGAGCCCCATGAGCCCCTGGGCCCCAGGCTCCGCCCAGCTGCCGGGTCACACGGGCAGGGCCGGGGGTTCTGCCGGCAGCCACGGGCCACGCGGCGTCCTGGGCCCTCGGCATGCGGCTGGCCGGAGAGGTGCCAGGCACAAACAACCCAGCCGGCTGTGGAATGAGCACGCGCAGGCACACACATGCATGCACACACTGACACCCACACACACACGCTCACACACGCTTGCACACTCACACACACAGAACACTGCACACAGGACTTCGAGACGTCCTCTGCACGCGCGGGAAAGGCGCGCCGCGGAAAGGAGACAGCCCTCGCCTGCGGGCTCCTCCCCACGTGGCCTCAACAGCCCGGGGCCGGCCAGCGGGACGCAGCGGTGCCGCGAGGGTGGCCGCCTCCCGGGCTCAGGAGCCAGGAGCGGGATGGGGAGCAGGGCTCACCCGCGCCCCCGCCCCCGCGGCCTTCTCAACGGGCACACGGGTGCGCATCTGGAAGGCGCTACAGAGGGAGGGAGCGCTCCTGTCCATTCCTTCTCGCCTGGGGGCCGCGGGGCGGGGCCAGTCCAGAGCCAGGAGCCTCCCAGGGTGGGGGCCCCCCTGCCGCCTGCCAGGTGAGCACCAGCAGGGAGCCGGATGGGAAGTGGGTGGCACGCACACGGGACGCCACCGCGCGGTGGCTTCGGCACCGTGGACACCCAGGGCCGAGGTCCACGTCAAGACGGTAGCGTCTCAGCTGTGCCGGGTCAACGAGGTGTCGGGAGCCCGTCCACGTGCGGGCACGTCCGTGGTGCCACCTCGCGGCCCTGACCCTGCGCCATGGCCGGGGGCGCACATCTTCCGCCACCAGGGGTCAGGCTTCGTCCCCACACCAGCATCCGTGCGGGCACCGGTTCCCGTCCCGGCTGCTCCTCCAATCCCGCTCCCTGCTCACGGCCTGGGAGAAGCAGACGACCCGAGTGCTGGGGCCCTGCAGCCATGCGGCAACCCTGGCTTTGACCTGGTCCAGCGCCGGCCACGGCAGCCATCTGGGGGGTGACCCAGCAGAGGGAGGGTCTCTCTCCCTGTAACTCTCTCAACACAAACAAGTCAATATTGTTTTATTATTATTTGACAGGCAGAGTGGACAGTGAGAGAGAGGCAGAGAGAAAGGTCCTCCTTCCGTTGGTTCCCCCTCCAATGGCCGCCGCGGCCGGTGTACCGCGCTGATCCGAAGCCAGGTGCTTCTCCTGGTCTCCCATGGGGTGCAGGGCCCAAGCACCTGGGCCATCCTCCACTGCACTCCCGGGTCACAGCAGAGAGCTGGCCTGGAAGAGGGGCAACCGGGACAGAATCCGGCGCCCCAACCGAGACTAGAACCCGGGGTGCCGGCGCCGCAAGGCGGAGGATGAGCCTAGTGAGCCGCGGGGCCGGCCAACATTTTTTTAATTGGAAAAAAAGGGGGGCAGCAGGGCACCCCAGAGCCGGCCCTGCACTTCGGCTCCAGCTCCCAGCCCCGCGCCACCCACACTGGAGACCCAGTAGTTTCTGCTCCCGGCCCAGCCTGTCAGCCCTGGCTGTGGGCACCAGGGAGAGCCGACGGGCAGCCGCAAGTCCCCTCTGGCTCCTGGGGGGGGGGCGCCCCGCAGCCCCTGGCTCCTGGGCTCGCACGCTCACCCCTGCAGGGAAGGAGGCCCCACAAGCCTGACCCCGAGCGCCTCCGGGTCTCCGCGGGGAACGGCCCGCCCACACAGGCCGCGTGTGTGTGTGTGCGTGTGTGTGTGTGTGTGTGTGTGTGAGAAGGTCATGGCCGCGGGACACTCATCCCGGGTCAGCCCCAGAAATAGGCTCTGAGTCAGGGCAGGGATGGCTCAGCCCGCCCCCGGCCGGCCCAGCTGCACCTCCAGGGAGCAGGGACCCGGCAGGCACAGCTCCGGTGCCCCCCCCCCCCCGCCTGAGTCACTGCGGAGGGCGCCCCAGCCCTCTCCTGCCAGCCAGCAACCCCGTGCACCCCGCACCCCGGAGCCTGTGCCGCCGCAAGCCTAGGCCGCCCCCCCCGACAGCGGGCAGGGGCAGCGTGGGTCTCGTTCTAGCCCCCCCCCCCGGAACTCCACTGGGCCTCCCTGTCCCTTGTGTCCGGCAGGCGCCCCAGTGAACCCTGAACGAGCGGGCGCCTGCCCCAGCCCCGCCCGCCTCACTGGCCACCGCCTGCCACTCACACGCTCTGCGGACTTGAGCACCCGCGGCCCTGCGCGAGGCCCGGGCCAGCGAGGGGCGGCCAGGAGCCACTCAGCCCCGCAGCCGAGGGCAGGGGTCTGCAGCTGGGGGCACGGCTCGGCACAGGCCGGCGGCGCCTCCGGGCCTCTCCCCACCCCAGCTCACAAAGACCCGCCCTGGACGCTGCACCCGTCAGCACCCCCGCGGGGGTGGGCTCAGGGCAGCCAGCGCCACGGGTCAGCCCCGGGCAGGGCAGGCCCATCTGCCTCGGGACTCCGCACCGACCACCAGCGGGGCTGGCTCCCGGCGGCCAGACGCCTGCGCCCCGCAGCCCCGGACAGGGCAAGCGCGGGGTCCCCGCCACCCACGTGGGCAAGCGGCGCAGCCTGGCCCAGCCGCGGGCTGCCGGACATCTGGGGAGGGGGGCCCGACGAAGGGAGGCTCGGTCTCCCCGCCTCGGTCTCTGCCTTTGGAATATTCCCGAAAGTTACAAAAACGAAAAAGAAAGTCCGTAACCCGACGGGGAGGGGGGGGGCCGGACAGGCAGGCTTCCACCTTCCGCCTCGCGCGGCCGGGCACCCGAAGGCGCGCGCGCAGGGGCGCTCCCCGCGCGGGGCCGGGCCAGCAGCCCGCAGGGCGAGCGCCCGCGCGCGCAGGAGGAAGCCTCGCCAGGCCGCCCCTCCTCCTCCTCCTCCTCCCCCTCCTCCTCCTCCTCCTCCTCGCGGCGCCCGCCCCGGCGCGCAAGCCCCGCCCCCGCGTTCCCAGAAACGGACACCGGCCGAGCGCGCGCGGGAGCCCCGGCAGGCCTGTCCCCCCGCGCACCGCCCAGCAGGCCGAGGGGCGCCCCGGGGACGCGCGCCCGCCCAGCGGAACCGCCGCACTCGCGGACGCGCGCCCCGCCGACCGCTGACCGCTGACCCCGGCCCCGCGCGCGCGCCGGCGCCCACCCGGGGCGGCCCCTGCCCAGGCCCGCGCGATGCCCGCCACCCCGCCCAGCGGCGCGGGCCTTGGAAGCCCCTGCCTCGCCGCTGCCCAGGGCCTGCCCCACCGAGGCGGGGGGCGCTGAAGTCCCCACCTGCGGAGGCCCGGGACGCACGGCCCGGCCCGCCCACCCACCCAGCCACGGGGCCCGGCCGGCGCCAGCGCGAAGCCCGCCGAGCCCACTGCGCACCGGGGGACGAGGCGCCCCCCGCCGGGAGGGCGCCGAGACCACGCGGGCCGCGCCCCCGCCGACCACCGGCCCCCGGCCCGCGCGCCGCGGCCCCGCGGGGGTCGCCAACAGCAGTTTGGGGGGTCAAGGCGCCCAAGGGGACCCCCGCGCGCGCGGGGCCCGGCGGGCAGGGGGGCGACACTCACGTAGACCGGCAGAGGCCACGGGTACACGGCGGGCTCGGCCCCCACGGGCGACTTGAGCCTCAGCTCCAGCTTCTCGCCCATGTCGACGCGCGCGGCCGCCGCACCATGCTAGGCGGGCGGTGGGGGAGGGGCGCGGCCGCCGGCGGGAGGGCGGGCGGCGCAGGGCGGGGAGGGCGGGGCGGGAGGCTGAGGGGAGGGGGCCTGGGCTGGGGCTCGGCCGCCGCCGCCGCCGCCGCGCTCCCGTCCGGGCCCCGGCTCCCTCTTTGTGGTCACAGGCCCGGGGCCGCCAGCGCCGCCGCCATCTTGGGCCGGCGTGAGGCGAGCACAATGAGCCGGGGGCCGGGCCGAACCACTCGCCGCGCGGCCGCGGGGGGGGCCCGGCGCGAGGAGGCGGCGCGCGCCCACGGCCCCGCCCGCCGCGCCGCGCGCGCCACCCCCCGGCGCGCCGCCCTGTGGGCTCGCCCGGCGGCGCGAACACACGCCGGCACGCACGCACGCACGCACGCACGCACGCGCGTCCTCGGCTGCCCTAGGCTGCCCCCGCCGGCCGGAAGCGGGAACCCGGGGGAAACCCTTGGGGCGGAGCGGGTGGTTGGCGAGTTCGAGTCCCCGGTCCGCCGTCGGCCGCGTGGGAAACCGCACGTCCGGGCCTCGTTTCCGGCTGCAGACGCCGCTGTTTGCTGAGGCCGCCGGGAAGATAATGGCAGTGGCCTGCATGCCTTTGGGTCGCTCTGTTCTACCTGTAGCTTGGAGAGGGCGACTCAGAGATGGGCATCTGCCCGCTCCCTCGCCAAGTGGCTGCCAGGACCCGGGAGCGCCATCCGGGTCCCCGGCGTGGGTGGCTGGGAGCAGCCGGGACTCGAACCCGTGCCCTGACGGGGGATGCCGGCCCCAGCCCCCACTTTTTGGTGTAGCCGGGAAGGTAGTTTTCGATGGCCCTGTTTCCTCCAAAGCCCAGAACCATTGCTCCTGTCGGAAACCCCCACTGGGGGCTTCAAATCCAGAGGGAGCCACCCCCCACCCCCGCCCACTGCGGCCCCCTGCCGGGGAGGGGGTGGCCTGCCCCTCGGAGAAACCAGAACCCTTCACCAAGACTCCCAGGCATTGCCCTGTTCTGCCTGCTGGGACCCCTGGCCTCCATCCACTCCACCCTCCACAGGGCCACAATGGTCAGAACTGGGCAGGTCAGGAGCCAGGAGCTCCACCCGGGTCTCCCCCGCGGGTGCAGGGGCCCGAGGACCTGGGCCATCGTCCACTGCCCGTGGAGCAGCCGGGACTGAAACCCCGGTGCCCATACGGGATGCCGGCACTGCAGGCCGCAGCTTAGCCCCCCAGGCCAGGCCGCCGGCCCCCCAGTTTGGCAATCAAACGCCGGATGTCCGTGGTCGGCTCTCTCTACACCGGCTGACCCGCAGGCCCAGCCTTGGGGGTTCTGCAGTGAACACTGTGGGTCCTGCAAGCCCCGGGCCAGGCCTGACCTTGGGCCCAGGACGCCTGGGACACCCCCCCTCCCCCGCCCTGCCCCCGCCCCAGGGAGGAGGCCAGAACCCGCCCTGCACCACCAGATTCCAGGCCTGGCCCCACCCTTCCAGGCCCAGCGACCTCGGTGCCCTTGACCCTCGGCCTCCCCCAGGCTGTTCTGGGCGCGGCTGGGAGGGGCCTGTGAGGAGGCCCTGCCTGGCCGAGGTGTCGGGACCCCCAGCAAGGCCCCCACGGGGGTCACTGGACAGGCCTGACGCACAGCCGGCCTCCCCTGCTCCCCAAGGCCCTCCCTCCGTCCGCATTGCATTTCTTCAGTCAGCAAACGTCCGCTGAGGAGCCGCCGGCCGGCCCTGTGGCACAGTGGGTTCAGCCACCACATCCCTCGTCAGAATGCCGGTTCCAGTCCCGGCTGCCCCTCTTCCAGGCCAGCTCTCTGCTGTGGCCCGGGAGGGCAGTGGAGGATGGCCCAAGTGCTTGGGCCCTGCACCCCATGGGAGACCAGGAGAAGCACCTGGCTCCTGCCATCGGATCAGTGCAGTGCGCCGGCCGCGGGGGCCATTGGAGGGTGAACCAGCGGATGGAAGACCTACCCCCTCTGTCTCTCTCACTGTCTATAACTCTATCTGTCAAATAAAAAAATATATATATATATTGGACAAAAAAATAGCTACCGAGTACCCACCCACATTCCTGCTGCACACAGGGGACAGCGGGGGGGGGGGGGGGGGGGACCAGCGTCCCTTTCAATCCAGGAGCAGGAGCCGTGGAGGCAGAGCCCAGCCCCCGCCCCCGGGGGGCCCTGGGCAGTGTCGGGCACCTGTGGTCTCACAACCATGGGTGCTCCTGAGCTGAAGACGGCGAGACCGGGAATGCTGCTCCGGACCCTGAGCCCAGACAGCCCCGCTCAGGGAAGGATCGGCCCCAGTGTCCAGAGACCCTGGGCACGGTCACTCTGACAGCCCCGCACCCGGGCCCTGTCCACTGTAACCTCAGAGATGTTCAGGGATGAATGGACACGTGCGTGCCCGTCCCCAGCCTGGGCTCCAACAGGTGCCATATGGGATGCTGGCGCCATAGACGGCCCTGGGACACAGGTGCTTCCTTTTCCTTAAGATTAATATATATGAAAGAGAGAGAGAGAGAGAGAGGGAGCGCTCTTTCCAGGCACTGGGTCACTCCCCAATTGGCCGCAACAACCAGGCTGGTCCAGGCTGGAGTCGGGAGTCAGGAGCTCCATCCGGGTCTCCCCCGAGGGGGCAGGGGCCCAGGGACTTGGGCCATCGTCCACTGCTCTCCCAGGTCACAGCAGAGCTGGATCGGAAGTGGAGCAGCCGGGACTCGAACCGGCACCCACGTGGGATGCAGCCCTGCAGGCGGCGGCTTTACCGGCTCCCCCACTGCATCACCTGCCACCCACGTGGGGGACCTGGATGGAGAACTTGGCATCAACCTGACCCAGCTCTGGAGGGGGAAAAAGCAAACCTTACATGACAAATAATGATCAGAGGAGCTATTATCCTAGTTTGTTGACTAGAGGCGGCTGCGATTCACGCTTCATAAACAAAGCCATTGAGATCTATTTTTAAACAATAAATAAATAGTGAGGTCTGAGGCTCTCAGAGAGCCACGTGGCCGAACAGCTGACTCCCGGAGGCTGCCCTGGGATCAGAATAGAACAGGGTTTGTTTCTGTTTGCTTGGAGCGGCTGGTGGAGCGCGGGGCCGGGAGGCGGGCGCCGGAGAGGGTGCGGAGGTCCCGGGGCCGGGAGGCGGGCGCCCGAGAGGGTGCGGAGGTCCCGGGGCCGGGAGGCGGGCGCCCGAGAGGGTGCGGGGATCCGGGGCCGGGAGGCGGGCGCCCGAGAGGGTGCGGGGGTCCCGGGGCCCGGAGGCGGGCGCCCGAGAGGGTGCGGGGGTCCCGGGGCCCGGAGGCGGGCGCCCGAGAGGGTGCGGGGGTCCCGGGGCCGGGAGGCGGGCGCCCGAGAGGGTGCGGGGGATCCGGGGCCGGGACGCAGGTGACTTCCTGTCCTTGTTCCCAAGGGCGAGTCAGCCAGGCCAGGCGTCCCGCAGCCCCGGAGCTCGTGGACAGCCCAGCAGCCCGTCACGCTCCTGCATGGCAGCACAGGACGCAGGGTCCAGACAGCGGCCGAGAGTGACCAGCAGGGGCCGTTTCAGCACCGCGGACAGCTCCGAGCTGCCCAGCCGGCTCCCGCCCGCCTCGGTTCCCTGACACCCGCGTGCCGCTGCCACAGCCCCCCCTTGCACACGGCTGTCTGGTCTCCGGCGCTGGAGGCTGGTGTGGGTTCTAGGGTGATGTGAGTTTTTCCCCCAGGCCAGCTCAACCACTAAGCACCTGCTTGCGGCTCCGGCCGGCTGTTGGGATTGTCTGAACCTCAGTTTGTTCGTCTGTAAAATAGGATGCCTATGAAATACGACCCTGTCTTGGTTCGTCCCGCTGCTATAGCAATAACGGAGGCAGATTTGTTTCATTTATTTGAAAGACAGAGTCACAGAGAGAGACAGAGAGAGAGAGAGAGGGAGAGAGAGAGGTCTCCCATCTGCTGGGTCACTCCCCAGATGGCCACAGCAGCCAGAGCTGCACCGATCCAAAGCCGAGAGCCAGGAGCTTCTTCCGGGTCTCCCACGCGGGTGCAGGGGCCCCGGGGAGGTGGGCAGGCACTCAGGTTAAAACTGATCAGGTTTGTGAGCTGGAAGACAGACCACACCTTCACCACGCCCCTGTGTGACCTCAGGCCCCTGCCTGGCCACACCTAAGCGCTCCCTGGACAATCAGACTAATTAACCCCTCCCCTTTGGAAGTGGATTAAAAGCCTGGAAGAGGGTGTGTCCGCCACTTTCCTCTTTTCTCTTTGCCCTGGCCAATGGTCAGTAGGGGTTGGCCGCTGCCCTGTGCCTGCAGGGCGTGACCTTCGGGCCACCCGCCCTGCACCTCCACGTGGCTGGTTCCGGCCGGCCGCTCCCTATGAACCCAGATCTGCCCCTCCCCTATAGATAAAGCCCTCACTCTCCTAGGCATCTTTCCCACTAAATAAAAGCCTAAAATGGACCATGCTGCCTCCTTCGTTCTTTTCTTTTATTTATTTATTTATTTATTTATTTTTTTGACAGGCAGAGTGGACAGTGAGAGAGAGAGACAGAGAGAAAGGTCTTCCTTTTGCCGTTGGTTCACCCTCCAATGGCCGCCGCGGCCGCCGCACCACGCTGATCAGATGGCAGGAGCCAGGTGCTTCTCCTGGTCTCCCATGGGGTGCAGGGCCCAAGCACCTGGGCCATCCTCCACTGCACTCCCGGGCCACCGCAGAGGGCTGGCCTGGAAGAGGGGCAACTGGGACAGAATCCGGCGCCCCGACCGGGACCAGAACCTGGTGTGCCGGCGCCGCTAGGCGGAGGATTAGCCTAGTGAGCCGCGGCACCGGCCTCCTTCGTTCTTTTCTAAATATTAGGGAAGAATCCACTCGGGCATATTAATGTTGGGAATTTAGTGGTAAGCATATGGTGACATCATGTGGCAGCCCAGATGGGACTTTTGGGAAACTTTAAGGGGCCACATTCCGATATCACAAGCACTTGGCCCATCGTCCACTGCTCTCCCAGGCCTCAGCAGAGAGCTGGACCAGAAGAGGAGCAGCCGGGACTCGAACCGGCGGCCACATGGGATGTTTAGTGTCTCAGGCTGTGGCATAGCCCAGAATCAGGGGTCAGAGAGCGGGGTGATTGGCTGGGGACAGGGCGTCCGGCAGAACGGAAGGGACAGAGAGAGCGCCTGATGTGGGGCCTGGGCCGGACACCTGCTCCCCTGCCGGGTGTCACAGGCAGGCCAGCCCTCCCCGAGCTCTCTGTAGTAAAGACACCTGAGCCGGGGCGGCCACTGCGGTGCAGCGGGCTACAGGACGGTCGGGCACTCACATCCCGCAAGTGCCGCCCCGAGTCCCGGCCGCCCCGCTCCCGCCCCAGCTGCCTCCTGGGCTGGGAAAGCAGCAGAGCCGTCCCAGTCCCCGGGCCCCGGCAGCCTCCTAGGAGGCCTGGTTGAGTTTTCTGGCTCCTGGCTTTGGCCCGGCCCGGCCCCAGCCCTTGCAGGACTTTGGAGAGGGAACCAGCGAGTGGAACATCAACTGTGGCCCTCTGACTGTCCTAAGTGGATAGATGTAGACACAGGAACAAAAGGATTTCCTGACTCTGTGAATTTGCATATTCATTCCCGGGGGGAGGGGGGGGTGCTCCTATTCAGATCCAGCTTCCGACCTGTTCCTCTTATCTAAGGCGCGATCTACGCCCCCACACCCTCCTAGGCTCCCGCCCCACCGCCACTATAGCTGGAAGCCAGGCGACCCCAGGCCCAACCACCGGTGTCAGCTCCACCCCCACCCTAATGGGATTCCCTGCCCCCCCCCCCCGCCCCCAGCAAACTCCCTCTATCCGGTTTCCCCCAGTAAACCCTTCGGCAAAGAAATATTTTTTTTTAAGGGAGACATAGAAGGTAGCAAATAGAATGAGGATTGTAATGGCTGCCTCTGACCTCGAGGGTGGGCTCCTGGCCTGAAATCCGAGACCCCTGGAGGAGCCTGGCCTCCTTTCTGGCCGGCTGGAGGCCACGCGGTTGTTCTGGGCTTGGGCGGGGGGCGGGGGGGGGGGCGCCGGTAGCCCCTGAAAGCCCCAGAACCCATCGGAGGAGCTGCTGCCTAACCCTCAGGTGGGGTTCACGCGCCCCGCGGGCACTGGGGCGAAGGGGCTTCCATCGCTAAGCAGCGAGGAGCCTGGCGGCCAGCACCCCAACACCTCCTTCCCCGGCCCCCGAGGGAGCTAGGGCTGCGACTCTCAGGCCCAGGCTGTCTTGGGGGAGGGGCCTGCAGGGGGCGGGTTCAGGCTGGTGAGGGGCTCCTGCGCGGGCTTCCGCGGGGTTCTGTGTGATGGGCAGGTGGGCTTCCTTCAGCCTGGGGCCACTGCAGGTGGTCCTGCTGCCTCCCCTGGAGACAATGCCCACCATCCGGATGCTGATCACCGCCCAGTTTCTGGGGCCGCTTTTAGGAAGCGGTTAATTAGCAGTTAAGCTGAGGGTGGGGGCAGGGAGGTGGGGACCAGCTGACCACAGCCTCAGCCTTGGGGGCAGGGAGGTGGGGACCAGCTGACCACAGCCTCAGCCTTGGAGACCCTGCGGCGGGGTGTGGCTGGGTGGGGGGTGGCCGTCTTGGCCAGGGAGGAGGGTAAGGAATCCTGGTGCCACGGTCAAGGCCCTGGCCCTGCTGTAAGGTGCAGAGGCGTCTTCAGGGAGGAGCCTTGTGACCAAGGCACAGAGAGACCCGCACTCGCTGGGCAGCCAGGACCACCCTCAGGTGCTGCGTCCCGCCCAGCCCGGTCCCAGTGCTGCTGCAGCGGGGGCTCCAGGACTTGGGTCCCTGCCACCCACGTGGGAGACCCGGGTGGAGCCCCCCCGCGCCAGCTGCCCTGGGCACTGGGGGGTTGGGGGAGGGTGAGACAGCAGGTGGGAGCTCTCTCTGTATCTCTGCCTTTCAAATAAATCATACATATATATATATTTTTTTTTTTTTTTTTGACAGGCAGAGTGGACAGAGAGAGAGAGACAGAGAGAAAGGTCTTCCTTTGCCGCTGGTTCACCCTCCAATGGCCGCCGCGGCTGGCGCACCGCGCTGATCCGATGGCAGGAGCCAGGTGCTTCTCCTGGTCTCCCATGGGGTGCAGGGCCCAAGCACTTGGGCCATCCTCCACTGCACTCTCAGGCCACAGCAGAGAGCTGGCCTGGAAGAGGGGCAACCGGGACAGAATCCGGTGCCCCGACTGGGACTAGAACCCGGTGTGCCGGCGCCGCAAGGTGGAGGATTAGCCTAGTGAGCCGCGGCGCCGGACACAAAATTATTTTAAAAACATCCCCTGTGTTCCCTGTCTGCAGGCAGGTCGTGGAGAACCAGCACCCAGCTCTGGCCTGGAGGCCGGGTGGGGCTCCTGGAAGCAGCCTGGACCCCCTGCCCAGGCCCGGGGCTCGCAGGGGAGTTTTGACATCACCCGGCACGGTGTGGTTGCCACGGAAGCAGGACACGCACCCGTGCCATAGCACCGTTCCGTGCTGTGCCAGTGAAACCCAGCTCCTGCCCAGACGCTGCCTCCGTCTGCCACCCTGCCCGGTGCTGCACCCCTGAGCTGCCGGAAGTTCACCCGCCTGACTCTCGGCCCCCACCCCCCATCCTGTCCCTGGAGGTCTTGGTAGGAGGGGCTGTGGTTTTCTGAGGAGTAAGATGGGTTAATAGGCAGTTGGGGTGGTCCCAGCGGGATTTGGGGTGCAGAGAGCTTGTCCCCCCAAGGTTATCCCCAGCAAGGGCAGAAGTGCCTGGGGTGGGGGCAGTGCTGTGGCTCAGTGGGTGGTCACCAGTCCCCCTGAGCTCACAGCTCCGGGTGTAGAGGAGTCACCTGCCCCACCCACCTGGGGGTTCCGTGTAGGATAGATTGTAACCCAGGTCTTCCTGCCCTGTAACTGAACGCCAATCAAAATTGTGCTTAGACCCCCACCAGCCCCAGCCCTGGGGCTTTCCTCTCTTGGGAGCCCCCTCGCGGTGCCGCCCCGGCCAGAGGGCTTGGACGCCTCCAACTCTGGCTTTTTAAATCTCCGCTGGGAGATTCTTCCACGCGGGACAGAACCAAGGCGATCCATCATGCGTTCTCTGTCGCTCTTTTCCTGTAAGGCTTTTAAAAAGTAAGTCTCCTTTATGTATGTATTTATGTACGTATTTGAGAGGCAGAGTTACAGAGAGAGGAGAGGGGTCCACCGCCCGCCGGGTCACCCCGCAAACACCCACGACAGCCAGAGCCCCAGAGCCGTGCTGCTCCCGCGCGGCGTCCAGCGCCTGCCAAGTCTTCCCAGCCCGGTGCCCCCGTGCAGGGGCTGCTACCGGGATTCCGCCCCGGGCGAGGGCCACCGGCCCAGCAGAGCAGGGACAGGGAAGCTGCCCCTCAGGGGCTGGCAGGACTCCTCTTACTGATACAGGGCGTGGGGTTTGTTAAAGGTTGAGGCGTGTCGGACCCTCATTGGTTGGCCTTTTAGGCACCTGCGGGGATCTTGGCAAGCACACCCCGTTCCCGGAAGTGTGGGCTTTCTCTCCTGCGGATCCTGAAGCTGCCGATCTGAAGCCAGGAGCCAGGAGCTCCATCCGGGTCTCCCACGCGGGTGCAGGGGCCCAAGGACTTGTGCCATCTTCCACTGCTCTCCCAGGCCACAGCAGAGGGTGGGATCGGAAGTGGAGCAGCTGGGACTCGAACCGGCGCCCATGTAGGACGCTGGTGCTGCAAGTGGAGGCTTTACCATTGTGCCACAGCGCCGGCCCCTTGTTTTGTTTTCATTTTTTATTTATTTATTTATTTATTTATTTTTTGACAGGCAGAGTGGACAGTGAGAGAGAGAGAAAGGTCTTCCTTTGCTGTTGGTTCACCCCTCAATGGCCGCCGCGGCCGGCGCACCGCGCTGATCCGATGGCAGGAGCCAGGATCCAGGTGCTTTTTCCTGGTCTCCCATGGGGTGCAGGGCCCAAGCACCTGGGCCATCCTCCACTGCACTCCCTGGCCACAGCAGAGAGCTGGCCTGGAAGAGGGGCAACCGGGACAGAATCCGGCGCCCCGACAGGGACTAGAACCCGGTGTGCCGGCGCTGCAGGCGGAGGATTAGCCTAGTGAGCCGCAGCGCCGGCCCCTTGCTTTGTTTTGTTTGTAAGATATTTTGGGCCAGCAAGGAGGTTCAGCAGTTCAAAGCCCAGGGCGGGAATCAGCGGCTTGGCAGAGCCCTTGTGAGGGTTAACACACCGGGGGGCCCACGTCATGGTACCGGGGCCCACATCACAGTGCCTGGGGCCCACGTCGTCAGTGCCGGGACCCACGTGACTCTGGCTCCTCACGCTAGCTTCTTGCTCCCGGAGACCCCGGAAGCCAGCAGCTAAGGGGTCCACTCTCTGCTGCCCCTCCCTGGGACACTTCCGTGTGGATTGGCAGGTGGCAGTGTCCCTGGGCCACACTCAGGGCAGAGCGCCTGGCCCAGCAGCGGAAAGGCCAGGGTGCAAGCTGGGGCCCTGGTGCCCTGAGACCCCGGCGAGGGCCCTGGGCTGCCGCGTTCTGAGCTTCGTCCCCATCCCGCAGCGTAGGGGCCTCCCAGGAATGTTGGGGGCCACCCTGGGAATGTCGGGGCCACCCCGGGAATGTTGGGGGCCACCCAGGAATGTCGGGGGCCACCCAGGAATGTCGGGGCCACCCTGGGAATTCGGGGCCACCCAGGAATGTCGGGGCCACCCAGGAAATTTGAGGGCTACCCTGGGAATATCAGGGGCCACCCCAGGAATGTTGGGGTCACCCAGGAAATTTGAGGGCCACCCTGGGAATATCAGGGGCCACCCCAGGAATGTTGGGGGCCAACCAGGAAATTTGGGGTCACCCTGGGAATGTCAGGGCCACCCAAGAAATTCAGAGGCCACCCCACGAATGTCAGGGGCTACCCCAGGAATGTCGGGGGCCACCCAGGAATGTTGGGGACCACCCAGGAATGTCGGGGCCACCCTGGCAATGTGGGGGCCACCTCAGAAACAGCAATGGGACAGTGGAGGATTCTGGGAGAGGCCCTGGTAAAGCTTTGGCCCTGGATCAGCTGCCACAGTGGTTAAACCACAGGACGCCGGGTCACCGGGTCACTGAGTCACCAGGTCACCAGGTCACCGGGTCACCGGCTCCAGTCCCGGCTGCTCCACTTCTGATCCGGCTCCCTCTAAGGCACCTGGGAAGGCAGCGGGGATGGCCCAGTGCTGCGCCCCTGCACCCACGTGGGAGCCCCGGAGGGAGCTCCTGGCTCCTGGCTTCAGCCTGGCCCAGCCCTGGCCGTTGTGGCCATGTGGGGAGTGACCCAGTGGAAGATCTCTCTCTCTGTCACTCTGTCTTTCCAATAAATAAAATAAATCGTATTTTTTAAAGTTTTTTTTTTTTTATTGGAAGGGTACAGTGACAGAGAGAGAGGTCTTCCATCTACTGGGTCACTCCCCACATGGCCACAAGGCTGGCTGGGGCCGGGCCAGGCGGGAGCCAGGAGCCAGGAGCTTCTTCCGGGTCTCCCACGCGAGTGCAGGGCCCCCAGCACTCGGGCCGCCTCCCGCTGCCTTCCCAGGTGCCTTAGCAGGGAGCCGGATCGGAAGTGGAGCAGCCGGGGCTCAAACCGGCGCCCCTAGGGGTTGCAGGATTGCAGGCAGCGGCTTAACCCAGTTCCCTACAACGCCCGTCCCAGTAAAAGCAACCTCAGATGAGTGAGTCAGTGTCGCTCTCTATGGGCCAGGACGGCGTGGCAGGGCCCTCAGCACCTGGACGGGGCACCTGTGCCTCTGCTTCCTGGCTGGCCGTGCCTTTAGGAACGTGGTTCCTCGCAGAGACGGGCAGGGCCTGGTGCAGTCGGGAGCTCAGGACCCCACCGGGTCTCCCACGTGGGTGGCGGAGCCCAGGGACCTGGATCGGCAGTGGAGCAGCCGGGACAGGACCTGGTGACCGGGAGGGGGCGTGGCCGGGGCCGGGTTCACCAGTTGCACCGGGCTGCTGCTGGCTCCCCGGGGGAATTTTCGGTCCCGACGGCAGTGCCTGTCAGTGAACTGAATGCCCTCCCGTGGCTGATTTTGTCCACGATGTTTGTCGAGTGCCTACAGGGACAGACACGTGCCACGGGGCCACCGCGTTGGAGCAGTTGTGTCGCCCGGCTCAGACTGAGAGACACCTGTGTGTGACGGAGCCCCCAGGGCGGACGCGTGGGTCCCTCCGTGCCTCCTGCCGGGGCCACCACGTCTCCTGATGGCTGGGAGGACGCCGGGGTGGGGCCAGCAGCGGCCCCTTCCCTCTGCCCTCACCTGTGATTCCAGGTCTCCAGGAAGAGGGGGAGACCACCTCAGCTCCTGCAGGAGCCCCAGCCCCGTAGCCCCCACCTGCTGCCTTCCCAGTACCTCAGCAGGAAGCAGTGGACTGGCACCAGCGCCCCGACACGGACCCCCATGTGCCAGAGAGGGAGGTGTCTTCCAGACACTGCTCACTCCCCAGATGGCTGCAGCGGCCAGGGCTGGGCCAGGCTGGAGCCAGGAGCTTCTTCTGGGGCTCCCTCGTGGGTGCAGGGGCCCAAGGACTTGGCCCATCGTCCACTGCTTTCCCAGGCGCGTTAGCAGGGAGCTGGCTCTGAAGTGGAGCAGCCGGGACTCGAACCGGTGCCCATATGGGACAGCGGTGTTGCAGTGCCACAGTACCGGTCCCTCAGGCTGTCCTTGGGATGGATGGATGGTGAATGGACAGATGGGTGATGGGTGAATGGCTGTGGACAGATGGGTGATGGGTGAATGGCTGGGGGTGCCTGTGTGTGCGTAGACATGAGTGGGTGATGGGCGGTGGGTGGCTGGATCTCTTGTGAATGAGGGAAGCGAGGCTGGGGGGAGCCTGAGCCGCCCCCAGACGTCTGCACCTCCAGTCGGCTTCCCAGAGCTCCGGGCTCCCGGCCAAGTCCGCGCCCGAGAGCAGGCTGGCTAGCACTGCCCCCTGCTGGCCGCCCCGGGCGTTGCAGGCAGCCCACCTGCTCAGCAAACGCAAGCCTGCACGTGTCCAGGCGGGGGACGGTGGCTCAGACCAGCACCCAGAAGGGCTAGGTGGAAGCATAGGGTCAGAAGACAGGAGGAGAGAATCTCCCGTTCTCTGTGCTCCCCGCAGGCAGGGCTGGCTGGGGGCTGGAGCTCAGGGCTCCGTCCGGGTCTCCCGCCCATTGAGCCATCACGGCGGCTCCCAGGCGCACCAGCGGGAAGCTGCGGTCACGCTCCCGCCAGCTGCACAGGACGTCCTTGCCGACTCCGTGTCCGGCTGCGCTGGGATAAGACGACACCCCCGTCTGCATCGCAGTCCAAGTTCAGCGTCAGTTCCGAGGGCCCTGGAGCCACATGTAGCCCGGGGGGGCCTCCACCCCAGACAGCAAAGCCCCAGGGCGCAGGCGCGGGCCAGGTTGCACCCGCCCACTGGGAACTTGGAGACAATGTATCTTTCTTTTTATTTATTTGAGAGGCAGAGTTAGATAGTGAGAGAAAGGGAGAGAGAAAGGTCTTCCTTCTGTTGGTTCACCCTACAATGGCCGCCGCTGAGCCGATCCGAAGCCAGGAGCCAGGTGCTTCTCCTGGTCTCCCATGGGGTGCAGGGCCCAAGCACTTGCGCCATCCTCCACTGCACTCCCTGGCCACAGCAGAGAGCTGGCCTGGAAGAGGGGCAACCGGGACTAGAACCTGGCACCCACATGGGATGCCGGTGCCGCAGGTGGAGGATTAGCCACGCGAGCCCCGGCGCCGGCATCTTTAATCCGCCTCACACATCTGTACTGACTCTTGTCACCTCACACTGACACACGTCCACCGCGTGTGTGCGTCCAAGATTCAACTCGGAACAGAAAACCTCTCCATATCTTCAGATACAAGGGCCCTTCTTTTTTTTATTTTCAAGATTTATTTATTTACCTGAAAGGCAGAAGTTACAGAAGGACAGAGAGAGGGAGAGGGAGGGAGAGGTCTTCCATCCGCTGGGTCACTCCCCTGATGGCCACGATGGCCGGAGCTGAGCCGATCCGAAGCCAGGAGCCAGGAGCTCCCTCGGGGTCCCCCAGGCAGGTGCAGGGGCCCAGGCACTGGGGCCGTCCTCCGGTGCTTTCCCAGGTGGCCGAGGAGGGGGCTGGACTGGACAGAGGGCGGCCGCCTCTGACAGGAGCAGCCAGTGCTGCGGTGTGTGTGGGGGGCTTCACCTGTGGCGCCAGCTCCGTGGCTCCCGCTTGTGAACCTCCCGGCCACGGCAGCCCCCACGCGTGGGCACGGTTCCGTGTGGCCGACCCGCTCTGTCCAGCCGTGTGCGTGTGGTCCTCGCCCGCCCGGCCAGTGCTCCGTTTGCACAGGGCCCGCTGGGCCTCGGGGTGAGCCGGTCAGCACTGGGGTGCAGCTGGGGGGTCGCGCCCCTGTCCCGTGGTCGTCCTGCCCTGGCCCAGGTCTTCCCACGGTAGCCAGTGCAAGGGGTTCGTTAGAAGCCTGAGTTTGTGGGGCCAGTGACCGGAGCCCCGCTTGGATTAAGGGCTGAGCTCGCCTTTTACCTCGTGTTCGTGGCTCGTAGGACTTCCTGCCCCGTTCTGCCTGCCGGATCGGGTGTGTGCTGGACACGAGTTTCCGGCCAGGTTGGCAGCTTGTCCTTCAGTGTCCAAGACCCCCCACCCCTGACCAAGCCCCCCACGGGAGAAGCCCTTGAGAATCGCATACTGGACGAATGGCCGCGTAGGGGGCCTAGCTGCGGCCTCAGTTCGCTGGTTCGAGTCCCGCCGGTTTCACCGCACGCAGCGGCCAGTTCGCAGATGGCGGAGCCGATGCTGTACCAGAAATCGGCCAGGTAAGCTCTACGTGGGCGCTCCGCCCACCTCTGGCCCCGCCCACACCCGGCCACGCCCAGAGCTGTCACTGAGCTGAGGGGCGGGGCAGGGCGTGGCTGGAACCCGGAACGAGCCTGTGGGTGGAATTCCAGAGGCTGCTGACCAATGAGCGCAGAGCCCTGTCCGGGAAGGGGCGTGGTCTAGCCGAGGAGGGGGCGGTGTCCTCATTGCCATTGGGCGGTCTGTCCACGTCAGAGAGACGCGTTGCCCCGGAGGTCCGGGGGCGTGGCCGTCGGGGAGGCGGGGCTTCCGGGGGCGGGCATGCTGAGACCGGGCGCCGTCGTCAGCTGACCGGGCCGCCATCTTGTCCGCCATTTGCCAGCGGCCGGGAGCGGGAGCGGGGCTCCTGCTTGGCGGGTCGCTGCCGCCGCCGCCCTCCCCGGACCCCGCCGCCGCCCTGGCCTGGGAGTCCGCCCCGGCGCGGCGGCCGGCAGCGCAGCGCTCCGCGGGCGGCAGGCGCGGCCTCCTGGCCCCCGCTCGGCGGCGCCCGGCCGCGGGCCTCCCGGGGCCAGAGCCCGAGGGCCGCCGCGATGGCCCTCAAGATGGTCAAGGGCAGCATCGACCGCATGTTTGACAAGAACCTGCAAGACCTGGTCCGCGGCATCCGCAACCACAAGGAGGACGAGGTGAGCCCGGCCCGGCGGGGCCCCCGCCCGCCCCGGCCTCAGTTTACCGCCGCGCCCGGGGAGTGCGGGCCTGGGCTGGGCGGCTGGGCAGCGCAGGCCCTCCGGCCCCCGGGCCCCCGGGCCGGGCAGGGAGCAGGAACCCGAAAGCCGGGGCGCCGCCGCGTGTTCCAGAAGTGGGCCTCGTCCCTCCCTTCCCCCAGCGCGTGACCCAGATTAGGGAAGAGCGGCCCGCGCGCGCGCTCGCCGTCTCCGCGCCCGCACCTGGCAGCAGGTGCAGGCGGCCCCGCCCCGCCCACCGCTCCCCTGCAGGGCTCTCGGACAGCGGCTCCCGCACCTGGGCCGGGGCCTGGGTCCCTCCCCGCCGGCCGCCCCCCTGCAGGGCCCTCCCCGCACCTGTGCCGGGGCCTGGGACCTCCCCGCCGCCGCCCCCCTGCAGGGCCCTCGGACACCTGGGCCAGCTCCCCGCACCTGTGCCGGGGCCTGGGTCCCTCCCCGCCCGCCGCCCCCCGCAGGGCCCTCGGACAGCGGCTCCCGCACCTGGGCCGGGGCCTGGGTCCCTCCCCGCCGGCCGCCCTGCAGGGCCCTCAGACACCTGGGCCAGCTCCCCGCACCTGGGTTGGGGCCTGGGTCCCTCCCCGCCGGCCGCCCCCCTGCAGGGCCCTCGGACACCTGGGTCCCTCCCCGCCGGCCGCCGCCCCCTGTGCTCTGGTTCCCGTGCGCAGCGGGGCTGAGGGGCGGGGGCGGGTGGGGCTGTGGTCTGGTCCTGCTGGCCCCGACAGGCGCGGCTCTGGCCCGCAGGGGTCCCTGTCCCCCGGAGGCCCCGAGGCCGTGACCGCGGGCAGCCTCTCCGCAGGTTCAGCCCCCAGCGCTGGAGCCCTGGCCGGGAGCGGGCCGGGCAGCTGCTGCTCCTGGGGCGGGGGGGGGGCGCCGGCCCCCCCTGCCGGCTCGGGAACCCCCCCCCTCCCGCCCCTGGGGGTCTCAGGACGTTTGTGGAAACGGAGGGAGACGGTGAAGTTGATTTTGGTGCAAAAGTTGTTGAACTCCAGGTGGCTTTTAACATGTGTGCTCCAGGTGTTACCACGTGTGCTCCAGGTGTTAGCGTGTGTGCTCCAGGTGTTAACATGTGTGCTCCAGGTGTTAACATGTGGGCTCCAGGTGTTAACATGTGTGCTCCAGGTGTTACCACGTGGGCTCCAGGTGTTAGCGTGTGTGCTCCAGGTGTTACCGTGTGTGCTCCAGGTGTTAACATGTGTGCTCCAGGTGTTACCACGTGTGCTCCAGGTGTTACCACGTGGGCTCCAGGTGTTACCACGTGTGCTCCAGGTGTTAGCACGTGTGCTCCAGGTGTTAGCACGTGGGCTCCAGGTGTTAGCATGTGGGCTCCAGGTGTTAACGTGTGGGCTCCAGGTGTTACCACGTGTGCTCCAGGTGTTAGCATGTGGGCTCCAGGTGTTACCACGTGTGCTCCAGGTGTTACCACGTGTGCTCCAGGTGTTAGCATGTGGGCTCCAGGTGGTACCACGTGTGCTCCAGGTGTTACCACGTGTGCTCCAGGTGTTAGCACGTGGGCTCCAGGTGGTACCACGTGGGCTCCAGGTGTTAGCATGTGGGCTCCAGGTGTTACCACGTGTGCTCCAGGTGTTACCACGTGTGCTCCAGGTGTTAGCATGTGGGCTCCAGGTGGTACCACGTGTGCTCCAGGTGTTACCACGTGTGCTCCAGGTGTTAGCATGTGGGCTCCAGGTGGTACCACGTGTGCTCCAGGTGTTAGCATGTGGGCTCCAGGTGTTACCACGTGTGCTCCAGGTGTTACCACGTGTGCTCCAGGTGTTAGCATGTGGGCTCCAGGTGTTACCACGTGTGCTCCAGGTGTTAGCATGTGGGCTCCAGGTGTTACCACGTGGGCTCCAGGTGGTACCATGTGTGCTCCAGCGAGTCAACAGACCTCTGTGGGGGGGGCCCCACCTGTGTGTGTGTGTGTGTGTGTGTGTGTGTATGGGGGGAGGACCATACCCACCTGTGTGTGGGGGGGAGGGGTGCCCTGCAGTCCCAACCTGTGTGTGCGTGTGTATATGTCTCTGTGTGTGTGTCTCTGTGTGTGTTGTGTCTGTATGTCTCTGTGTGTGTCTCTGTGTGTGTGTGTGTCTGTGTGTGTGTGTGTGTCTGTGTGTCTGTGTCTGTGTGTGTGTGTCTGTGTGTGTGTATCTGTGTGTGTGTCTGTGTCTGTGTGTGTGTGTGTGTCTGTGTCTGAGTGTCTGTGTGTCTCTGTGTCTCTGTGTGTCTGTGTCTGTGTGTCCCTGTGTCTCTGTGTGTGTCTGTGTGTGTGTGTGTCTGTGTGTGTCTCTGTGTGTCTGTGTGTCTCTGTGTGTCTGTGTGTGTGTGTGTCTGTGTGTGTGTGTGTGTGTCTGTGTGTGTGTCTGTGTCTCTGTGGGGGGTCCCCTGCAGTTTAGCCACGCCCCCCTCACAGGCGATGCCTTGACCGCAGGTCCAGGTTCTCTGTCTATTTGAATGTGTGTGTGTATCTGAACCAGTTTCAGAAGGAGGTTGGTCTTCCGTCCTCTGGTCACCCGAGCTGGCCGCAGGGTCAGGGCTGGGCCAGGCGGAGCCCGGGGCTTCCCCGCTCTGCTGCGAGGTGGCAGGGCTGCCGTCCGCTGCTCCCCCAGGCCGTTTAGCGGGGAGCTGGCTGGGAAGTGGGGCAGCCAGGACCTGAACCGGCGCCCGTGTGGGATGCCGGCGTCGTCCTGGCTTTACCCGCCGAGCCAGGGTGCCCGTGCCCGGGTGCGAGGCCGCGGGTCCTGGGCGCTCCTCTGGTCGCTGCCCCGAAGGGCTGGGGCTGCTGCAGGCTGGAGCCAGGTCGCCCACGTGGAGGTGGGGGCAGCCGCGGGCACGGTTCCCTCCTGTCCAGGTGCGCTAGCAGAAAGCTGACTGGGAGCTGGGCAGGGGAAGCCGCACCTCGCTAGGGGTGCGTGTCACGAGGGGCGGAGCCCGGCTGACCCGTCCCCTGGTCAGGGTTGGGGGTGCGTGTCACGAGGGGCGGAGCCCGGCTGTGCTGTCCCCTGGTCAGGGTTGGGGGTGCGTGTCACGAGGGGCGGAGCCCGGCTGACCCGTCCCCTGGTCAGGGTTGGGACTGGGCCTGCTCCTGCAGCCCCGGGCTTCCGGCCGCTGCCTCCTTTCCGTGGTCCCCCTCCGGGGTGGTGCGCGTGGACCTCGCCCCACTCTGCACGGAGATAGGAGGGGCCCAGGGTCAGCGCCAGACGCCGGGGCAGGTGGGGCCTGCGTCCCCTGGGAGCCCGGTGAGGCCAGGTGGGTCAGCACTGGGCATTGTGACAGCCGCCAGCCCCGGCCTGCATCCCTGCTGCCACGCCCTGTGCCCCAGCCTCTGAGCCGCACCCCCCGTCCCCCGCTGCCCCGCCCTGGTCCTCTGGCAGTCCTGGGGAACCCGCACCCCCCCGTCCCCCACTCCCCCCGCCCTGGTCCTCTCACAGTCCTGGGGAACCCGCACCCCCCCTGTCCCCCACTGCCCCGCCCTGGTCCTCTCACAGTCCTGGGGAACCCTCACCCCCCCGTCCCCCACTGCCCCGCCCTGGTCCTCTGGCAGTCCTGGGAGCCCCGTGGCTGCCCTGCTGGGGAACCCGCACTGGGGGGGCCGTCGCCTGCCGAGACCTGCGGTTCTCCAGGAAGTCTGCCCAGCCCCACGAGCGCCCTGGGCCTGGGACCTTCCCTGCCCACGGCCTTTCCGCCTCAGCTCCCGTGGCCTCCCCGCGTCCCAGCCGCGTCCCAGCCGTGTCCTGGAAGGGCTCACCGGGAAGAGGGGTGGCAGGGCCGGCCCGGGGCCGCTGGCCACGCTCCACGGAGCGCTCGGCTCGGTCCTGCGCCCGCCTCCTTGTCTGCAGCCAGATCCTGGCTCTCGGGCCCGTCCGTCCAGTGTCCCAGCGCATGCTGTGCCGGCCCTCCCCCTGCACACCTGCTGTCTCCGTGTCACGGGGCCTCCCCCGGCTCCACCCTGGACACCCGGGGTCCTGGTCGGCGGCTGTCTTGCCCTGCAGTGACGGGCTCGGCCCCCATGCCGGTTCCCGGGGGGCGGCTGGCGCGTGCCGTGTCTGAGGTCTGTGCACTCAGGCGCGGCCCTCACGTGTGGCGGGGGGGGGCCTGGGGGTGCCGTCGGGAGGGGCCAGAGCCGAGCAGGCGCGCTTGTCCTGCTTCCTTGCACCCGGGACCCGTGGCAGGGTAGGCCGACTTCGGGAACTTGTCTGAGCTGACGTCCGAGCGCCTTGAAATGGCCTCGGGCCCCTCGCTGGGCCTGCGGGTCTTGCCCCTTAGGGGTCCCCAGAGACCTGAGGGCTGCCCCTCTGACCGCGGGTGGGTGCCAGCAGCGGGCGGCCCGGCTCCGGGAGGGGGCGCGGGAGGCATGACCTGCAGGGCCGGGGCTCGCTCGGCGCTGGGTGGGCTGTGACAGTGCCGGGCTGTGCCGGGGGGGGGGGGGTGTCCCGACGGCTTTTTCTTGAGTGTAGGTTGTGCTGCCAGCCTCTGGTCGCGTGTAACTGGGTGGTTTGCTGGGCGTGCCGGCACGCTGCGGCACCTGGGTCCGTGGGGTTCTCGGGGGTGCTGCCTGGAGGAGGTGTTTCTCGGCCGCTGGGCTGGGCTGAGGGTGCCGTGCCACGCCCCGTGGTGCCGGAGGCCGTGCAGCTTGCCTGGGCGTGCGAGGTTCCGGGGGCATGCAGGGGTCTGGGCTGTTTCAGGGTCGGCAGCGGACACCCTCCGCTCTCGCGCCCTGGGGTCTGTCCCTCGCGTAGCCGCCGTGCTCGGCGCACTCCGCCTCTGGCTCGCGTGGCGGCTGGGGCAGGGGCGACCTGCCCTGCTGTTGTGGGCATCTGGGGAGTGAAGCCGTAGACGGAAGATCTCTCTCTGTGCGTTTGCAGTGAGTAAAAATGAACTTTAAAAGCCTGTGAAAAACAGTTAAAAGAGGGGACTGTATGTTTACTTATTTATCGTGATTTACTGACTCGGGGGCCGGTGCTGTGGCGTGGAGGTAAAGCCGCCACCTGCGCCCGCGGCGTTGGTTTCCTGCGTGGGCGCCGCTGAGTCCCGGCTGCTCCGCTTCCCGCCCAGATCCCTGCTACTGTGCCTGGGGGAGCCGCTGCCTCCGCGGGGGAGTCCCTGGTGAAGCCCCGGCTCCTGGCTTCGCCTGGCGGGTCTTGGCTGTTGTGGCCGTCTAGGGACTGAAGACCTCTGTCTCTCTCCCTGCCTCTCCCTCCGTAACTCTGAGTTCAAATAAATAAATGAACCTAAAAAAATCATCTGTGGGTTGGAAGGGCACAGTTACAGAGACAGGGAAGGGGGGTCTTCACTGGTTCAACCCCCAAGTGGCTGCAGCGGCCGGGCTGGGCCGGGATGAATGTGGGAGCCAGGAGCTCCGTCCAGGCCTCCCTCCCCTGTGGGGCGGGACCCAGGCCGTGGCCGTCCTCCACTGCTTTCCCGGGTGCCTTAGCAGGGAGCCGGGTGGGGAGTGGAGCAGCCGAGACTCGAACGTGGGGCTCTTACGGGATGCGGACGGGCACCGCGGGCGGGGCTGGCCCCACGAGAGATGTCTCTGTAAGCCGCACTCCCGCGTGAGTTAGTGTCTGAAGGCCCGCGGTGTGCACGGAGTGGCCTGAGCTGTGCTTGACTCGTTTTGCCTGTGGAGCAGCCGCCGGGCCGCTGGCTTTCCGTGGCCTGTGCTGGTCCCCTCCCACCCGCCACGTGCGAGCGCCCTGCCGGGGCCGAGGGGCCGAGGCGGCTGGGTGGGATTTGGCACTCGGTGCTGGAGGGAGCGGGGAGCTTGTTCACGCCCCGAGTCCGGATCGTGCAGCATACAGCCGGCTGTGTGGCTGGGACTTTTCCCTCACAGCCCGTGCTGGGGGCCGAGTCTGGCCTGGCCGGGGAGTGGTCCTAGGGGCACACCAGGATGGCGGTGCTGCTGGGCCGGGACTTGGGGCTGGAGTGCGTTGTCCATGCCGATGGCCCGCGGGGGTGGCAGGTGTTTGGCACGCTGGACCCCGCTGTCCCAGGAGCAGCAGGACGTGGCTCCGGTGGGCGAGCCTTGACCCCGGCAGGTGTCCGTGGGGGCGCCTGTGGCCCTCACGCGGGGGCTGCTGGGTCGCTCTGAGCCCTCCTGGGGAGTTCGGGGTCTCCGGGCAGTGCAGCGCCTCTGTGCAGTCCCTCAGCGTGAGGAGAGCCACCCCCCGCCCCGTCTGGACCCCGTGCTCAGCCCTCCCTGGGTCAGAACCGTCCGAGCGGGGCTCCAGGGCTGTGCGTGCAGAACAGAGCAGCGGCCAGGGAGTGGAGAGCCCGCGTCCGCACGGGAGCTCACGGCGCCGTGGGCTGCGCCTGAGGGCAGCGCCGCTGACCATCACCGCCGTCCACCCGGGGAGCCCCTCCCTTAGCCCCCACGAGGCCACTGCCTGCCTCTGGGTCCACCTGCTGTGGACGTGTCCTGTCAGCAGTCACACTCCGTGTGGTGGTGGTGGTCGTCTTTGTTTTGAAAGGGGGCGTCGCAGAGAAGCGTGGGGTGGGTGTTCTTCACCACCGGTTCACTCCAACGGCCGCAACAGCGGAGCTGGGCCGACCTGCAGCCAGGAGCCAGGAGCCGCTGTTTTTTTTTTTTTTTTTTTTTTTTTTTAAGATTTATTTAATTATTTGAAAGCCAGAGTTACACAGAGAGAGGAGAGGGAGAGAGGGAGAGAGAGAGAGGGAGGTAGGGAGAGGGAGAGAGGGAGGTAGGGAGAGGGAGGGAGGGAGAGGGAGAGAGGGAGAGGGAGAGAGAACAAGAGAGAGGGAGGTAGGGAGAGGGAGAGAGGGAGAGGGAGAGGGAGAGAGAACAAGAGAGAGGGAGGGGGAGAGAGGGAGAGAGAGAGAGAGAGGGGTCTCCCATCCGCTGGGTCACTCCCAGATGGCCACAGTGGCCGGAGCTGCACCGATCCAAAGCCAGGAGCCAGGAACATCTTCCGGGTCTCCCACGCGGGTGCAGGGGCGTGAGGACCTGGGCCATCGTCCACTGCTCTCCCAGGCCAGAGCAGAGAGCTGGATCAGAAGTGGAGCAGCCGGGACTCGAACTGGCGCCCCTGTGGCGGTGGGTTTACCACTGCACCACACACCGGCTCCTTCAATTTTAGTTTTGTTGGAGAGGCACAGACGCTGATCCTCCGTCCAGCGGTTGGCTCTCCGAATGCCTGCACAGCCAGGGCTGGGTCAGGCTGCAGTCAGGAGCCAGGAGCTCTGGGGGTCTGTGTCCCACAGGCCTGCAGGGACCCCAGTGCTGCCTCCCGGGTGCAGGTTAGCGGGAAGCTGGAATGGAGAGGGGCGCAGCGCTGGAGTCCATGCAGGCGGCTCTCGGGGGGCGGGCGTCCCGCGGGGGGACTCGGCCAGCCTGCGGGCGTCCCGCGGGGGGACTCGGCCAGCCTGTGGGTTGTCCTGAGTGGGGACTTGGCCAGCCTGTGGGTTGTCCTGC
Organism: Oryctolagus cuniculus; assembly: GCF_964237555.1. NCBI lineage: Eukaryota > Metazoa > Chordata > Mammalia > Lagomorpha > Leporidae > Oryctolagus > Oryctolagus cuniculus. The sequence continues at coordinate 59,048,555 of NC_091447.1, read as the reverse complement.
GGGGGGACTTGGCCAGCCTGCGGGTGTCCCGCGGGGGGACTTGGCCAGCCTGCAGGCGTCCTGAGTGGGGACTTGGCCAGCCTGCAGGTGTCCCGCGGGGGGACTTGGCCAGCCTGCAGGCGTCCTGAGTGGGGACTTAGCCAGCCTGCGGGCGTGCCGTGGGGGGACTTGGCCAGCCTGCGGGTGTCCTGCGCGGGGACTTGGCCAGCCTGTGGGTTGTCCCGCGTGGGGACTTGGCCAGCCTGCGGGTGCCCCGCGTGGGGACTTAGCCAGCCTGCGGGTTGTCCTGCGTGGGGACTTAGCCAGCCTGCGGGCATCCCGCGGGGGGACTTAGCCAGCCTGTGGGTTGTCCTGCATGGAGGCTTGGCCAGCCTGTGGGCGTCCTGAGTGGGGACTTGGCCAGCCTGCGGGCGTCCCGCGGGGGGACTTAGCCAGCCTGTGGGTTGTCCTGCGTGGAGGCTTGGCCAGCCTGTGGGTTGTCCCGCGGGGGGACTTAGCCAGCCTGTGGGTTGTCCTGTGTGGAGGCTTGGCCAGCCTGTGGGTTGTCCCGCGGGGGGACTTAGCCAGCCTGTGGGTTGTCCTGTGTGGAGGCTTGGCCAGCCTGTGGGTTGTCCCGTGGGGGGACTTGGCCAGCCTGCGGGCGTCCCAAGTGGGGACTTGGCCAGCCTGCACACCTGCCCCCCCCCCCCCCGGCTGATACCTTGTTTCGCGTGAACACCGTGAAGCCGGCGCAGCCCGGATTGGGCGCAGTTCAGGCTCAGTTCTCAGAGCGCAGAGGCGCTGGCTGCCTTCTGGAACGTTCTGTGGACGGCGCCCTGCCTGCCTCCTTTAGGCCAAGTACATCTCGCAGTGCATTGACGAGATCAAGCAGGAGCTGAAGCAGGACAGCATCGCCGTGAAGGCCAACGCCGTGTGCAAGCTGACCTACGTGAGTCCGCGCCGGGCACCGCTCGCCCCGGCCTGTTTGCTGGGCGGGACAGGGCGGCGGAGGCCTTGTCCAGGAGTTGTGGCTGTCGGGAGCCGCCGGTCACTGACGCGCAGGGGCAGGGGGACTTCAGCCAGGCCAGGCGTGGCGGCAGGCGCTGGCCCTCTCGCGGGTACGTGGGTGGAAGTCCGAGGGCGGAGGCGTGCCAGGTGAAGTCCAGCCGTGTGCGGGCAGGTCCGTGGCGGGGGTGAGCCCTGGTCTCAGCCCTGCCAGTGAAGGCCCCGCCCCCGCCCCCCCGTCACAGTTACAGATGCTGGGATATGACATCAGCTGGGCCGCCTTCAACATCATCGAAGTGATGAGCGCCTCCAAGTTCACGTTCAAGGTGAGCCCTGGGCCCCGCGCGGCCCTCCCCGCCCTGTCCTCTCCACCGGTCCTCACGTGGGCAGTTCCCGTCCAGCGAGAGTCTCTTGTTCTATGAAAGCAGTGACGGCCGAGGCAGGTGGGGTGTGGGGTCAGGGAGCAGCGGGCGGGGCCTCTGTCGCCCGAGGACGGCTCCGCTGGCCGGCCGGGGTGAGTTCCTCCCGCGGGCGCTGTCTCTCACTGTTTCCTGCTGGTCCCCGCGTCGCGGGTGTCGTCGGCGTCGCCACGGCATTGTACACTGCCCGGGCGGTGTTTTTCTTCCGTGAGGAGATGGGTCCCACTCCGGCTCCCTCTGCAGGAGGCCCCTGTCCCGTCAGGGACCCTGCTGTGTGCCGGCTCCGTGAGCGTCCGCAGCGCCGTCTCACACCCCACAGCCAGCCTCGTGTGCCGGGCCCTCCTGGGCCGGCGAGGAAGCTCCTGCTCCCTGGGGCGGGCCCGGCCCCTGTGAGCTCTCACCGGGGGTGCACGTCCCCGCCCTGCGCCCCACTCGGGCTCACTGCCTCCGGCCGGCCTCGCTGTCCGTGCGGTGGGCGGTCTTTCTGCCTGGCGGGCGCCCAGCGTGGGCGGCGCGCTCCGTCCGGGCACGCAGAGCTCCAGCCTGGCTCCTGCCAGCTGTGGGGCCGGTGCAGCCCGGAGCCCCGGGACTGTCAGAGCTCCAGGCCGGAGTGTCCCACAGCTGCCCCTTGCCCCTTGCAGACCGAGACGGAGACGCGGCCCCTGGTGGGGCTGCGGGGTGTTGGGAAGGGGGTTGGATGTGGGCACAAGCCTTAGAAGCCAGCGGCTCCCAGCGCTGCGGCCAGCGGCTGCCCGGGCCCGGGCGGAGGTGCCCCTGACCGCTCTGTCTGCCCCCGCAGCGCATCGGCTACCTCGCGGCTTCCCAGTGCTTCCACGAAGGCACCGACGTCATCATGCTGACGACCAATCAGATCCGGAAGGTAGGCGGCCCTCTCCCGCCACGGCCCTCGGCCGCAGGGCTGCATCCAGTCCTGATGCGGTGCCAGCGAGCGTGCGCATGCGTACACACGTGGCCGGTGTGTCTCACGCGTGAGCAGGGCGGGCGCAGAGCTGTGCTCCCGTGGGTGCGAGGCCAGCGCTGCTGGGTCCCCCCGTCTTCATTCTCCCTAGTGGCACTGCAGGCTGTGCCCGGGGCTGGCCCTGGGGTCGCTGTCCCTTCGAGTCCCGCAGCGTGCGGCGTGGAGTGGCGTGTGACGCTGGGGTTCTGAAGCCGTCCGCTGCGGTGCTGCCCTCGGGCCCCGGTGCTGGGAGCGTGTCTTGTCTCCTGCCCGTGTTGGAGAAGGGCCGTCCGCCTGTCATGGGCAGCTGGCCCCGGTCCAGCTCCTGGCCACCCAAGCTGGCCCAGTGACCTGGGCTTGGGTTCTGGGGCGCGCTGTGGGTGGGCTGTGGACGCGCTGTGGACGGGCTGTGGGCGGGCTGTGGACGGGCTGTGGGTGGGCTGTGGGTGGGCTGTGGACGCGCTGTGGGCGGGCTATGGACGCGTGGTGGGCGGGCTGTGGACGCGCCGTGGGCGGGCTGTACGTGGCCGAGGAGGCTGCTGGGAGCCGCATTATGCAGCTGCCGGCTGTGGGGCAGGCTCGGCCAGGAGCAGAGAGGGGACCGGTGGGAGGCGTCGGGACTGGAGTCAGACGGAGGAGGGGAGTGGGTCCCGGGGCGGTGGGCAGGCAGGGAGACAGAAAAGCAGGGCTCTGTGTGTCCGGGCCAGCAGGCTCGGGCTGGGTCTGGGCTCCAGCTGTCGCTGCTGGCCCCGAGGGGCCTCCGGGGGGGCTGGTACACGGAGGGGCTCGGGCTCTCGTGCTGCGCCCACGTTGCCTCCCGGGCCCTCGCCAGACGTTGTGGACGGCCCCACCTGCCCCTCAGCGCTCGGCCGCTCCCAGCGGGACGCGTTCCTTGTGGCTCCTGAAGCTGGCGGAGGCCCCCTCTCCCCCTTCACGGGGCAGCTTCCCGGGGGCTCCCGCGGCTCTGCTGCCGCCCCGCGGTCAGCTTTGCTCCAGTGGACGTCTGACCCACTGAGGGCTAGGGCTGTGCTGAGAGACAGCGCGTCCATCCGCTGGGCCCCTCCCCAGTCCCCCAGTGACGGCCAGGAACCCCATCCGGGAGTGGGGTCAGGAGCCGGGGCTTGAACCCGCGACTGTGATGTGGGACGCGGTGCGTGCCCGCCCCTGTGTGCGGGTTCCCACGTTCCCTCCTTGGCCTAGGGCACAGCGACTGCTACTGTGTTTGATTACCTTTTAGGTTTACTTTCTTTCAAGGTTTGCTTTAGGTATTTGAAGGGTAGAGTTACACAGAGTAGGAGAGACGGAGGCCTTCCACCCTCTGGGTCACTCCCCAGATGGCCACACGGCCAGAGCTGGGCTGGTCCGAAGCCAGGAGCCAGGAGCTGCTTCCGGGTCTCCCACGCGGGTGCAGGGGCCCAGGACCTGAGCCACTTTCTGCTGCTTGGCACCCAGGCCGCAGCAGGGAGCTGGATGGGAAGTGGGGCAGCCGGGACTCGAACTGGCGCCCGTATAGGATGCCAGCGTCACAGGCGGCGGCTTTACCGCTACGCCACAGCGCCGGCTCAACACGGCGACCGTCGAAGCCTGGGTTTTCACGTTCACTGCCATGGCCTAGGTCAGCACTCAGCCGCATCTCAGGGGGCGCAGGCCTGTGATGAGAAGCCCCGGGCTCCCTAAGCCAGCCCCTCGCCGAGGCTGTGTTCCTCTGTGCTGAGGCAGGAGCCCCTGTGGGAACTGGGGCTGCCAGGGGGTGGGTCCTGAGGAGGGCCCCCCCACCCCCGGGGCTGCTGAGCCAGCCCGGCGCCTGGGTGGAGCTGGGATGGGGGCGGGCCCAGCCTTGCGCGCTCCCCGAGCTGGTCCCGCCCTCTGCTGGTGGGGAGCACGCAGCCCCTCCCCCTGCAGTCGGAGCCCTCCCCCCAGGCCTGTCCCAGAAGGCTGGAAGTCATCCCTCCCTGGCCAGGGGCAGGCGGGGGCGTGGTGGGGCGTGGCGGGGCGGGGCCTGGGTCTGCTGAGCCGCGCCCCTCCTCTTGCAGGACCTGAGCAGCCCCAGCCAGCACGACACTGGAGTTGCACTGACGGGTCTCTCCTGTTTTGTCACCCCAGATCTTGCCAGAGACTTGGCAAATGACATCATGACCCTGGTGAGTGCGCCCCCCACGCCCCCGGGGAGCCCGGCTGCGAGGCGCCAGGCCGGCGGCTTCCTCTGACCGCAGGTCCTCCCCGGCGCCCTCCGAGGGCCCCCTGCGGTCGTTCCCAGCTCAGCGGTGCTGGCGGCGTGCAGGCGCCCAGGGCCCCCGTCCGGCACGGCAGCCCCCTCCGTGGCCGTGGCCACACCCTGGCCCGTGGTCTGGAAGGCGGGTGGCTCTGGCGCTCAGCTTCCGCGTGGGGGCTGGGGCGTCGTGGCCCCGGGCGACGCCCGTGCTCGGTGGAGTCCCCGGCGGCTGGTGTTCCGCAAGGGCTCCGAGGGACAGGCCCGGCCCGGAGGCACCGTGGTGTGGCCGTGCAGGCCCGCGGCTCGGGTCGCAGTGCCCGGCCAGCGGGACGGGGCAGCCGCTGCAGGGCCGCCCGGGGGAGGGCAGCCCCGGGCCGATGGCCGCTGGGACCACTGGGCTTTCCCGCTCCGTCTGTCGCGCCCCCTCCGGGGGCTGCCGCCGCCTGGCCCGTGGGTGGCGGGCAGGGGTGCGGAGAGGGGTGCGGAGCCCCCGCCCACGGCCCCCCGCCCGCAGATGTCGCACACGAAGCCCTACATCAGGAAGAAGGCCGTGCTGATCATGTACAAGGTGTTCCTGAAGCACCCCGAGTCGCTGCGGCCCGCCTTCCCCCGGCTGAAGGAGAAGCTGGAGGACCCCGACCCTGGTGTGTGGCTTTGCCTCGGGCGGGGGGCCAGCGGGAGGGGGCTGGGGCAGCAGCCCCGGGAACCCCCACATCCCCTCCACGCGTGCTGGGGGCTTCCTGGCTCGGCCTGGCCTGGTGAGGACGGGCAGGGCGGGGGGGGGGCCGGCTCAGCCCTGGGTGGCTGTTGGAGGTTTGCAGTGTGCTGGACCTTGGGGGTGGGCTTTGGTGGAGTGCGCCCCCTAGTGGTCGAGACCTGGGCTGGAGGAGAAGGCACGGGACCCCTAGGCCAGTGCCTCCCGTGGGGTCCAGCGGGGAGGCCCTGCTGGCAGGCGTGGGCGGTGTGGAGCAGGCCGCACCTGGCTGTCCCCCCCCCCCCCAGGAGTTGGTCCCCAGGAGGGGTGGAGGCCCCGTGGAGGGGTGGAGGACTGGGAACCGAGGCGACCTGAGCGAGGAAGGCGGGGCTGTAGCCAGCCCGGCCGTCGGGTCACTGAGCGTGCACTTAGCGTGGGCGGTGTGGCCCTAGCACCGCCCGGGCAGGGACCGCGGGGGCCGCGGGCTCCCAGCCAGACACCCTGCAGCACGGGGCAGGAGGCGGAGCCCAGGGGCTTGGGGACGTGCAGAGCATGCGATGGCCGGTGCAGGCCTGCCGTGGGGGAGGGTGCTCGGTGGTGTGGCTGGGTAGTGGTGCTTGGTGGTATGGCTGTGGTACTGGTGCTCGGTGGTGTGGCTGGGTAGTGGTGCTCGGTGGTGTGGCTGGGTAGTGGTGCACGGTGGTGTGGCTGTGGTACTGGTGCTCGGTGGTGTGGCTGGGTAGTGGTGCTCGGTGGTGTGGCTGGGTAGTGGTGCACAGTGGTGTGGCTGTGGTACTGGTGCTCGGTGGTGTGGCTGGGTAGTGGTGCTCGGTGGTGTGGCTGGGTAGTGGTGCTCGGTGTGGCTGTGGTACTGGTGCTCGGTGGTGTGGTTGGGTAGTGGTGCTCGGTGGTGTGGCTGGGTAGTGGTGCTCGGTGGTGTGGCTGGGTACTGGTGCTCGGTGGTGTGGCTGGGTAGTGGTGCTCGGTGGTGTGGCTGGGTACTGGTGCTCGGTGGTGTGGCTGGGTACTGGTGCTCGGTGGTATGGCCGGGGTACTGGTGCTCGGTGGTGTGGCAGGGTAGTGGTGCTCAGTGGTGTGGCTGGGTATGGCCCCCTGTGTCGGAGCGCCTGGGGCTGGCTGCTGTCCCTGGTGGTCCCGGCTCCGCCAGCCCTGTCCTGGGGCCGTGCTGGAGCCTGGGTCAGTGCACGCTGCCGCTTGGCTCCCGGGGAGAGCCCGGGGCCACCTGCCCTCTGGGACGGTGCTGCCCAAGGCCTAGTGCCTTCCGCTGGTGGTGCTGTCCTTTAGGAGAGGGGAGGGGGAGGGGGAGGGGCAGAGCTCTCCCCGCCGTGCCGCCCCCCGACGGCGGCAGCGGCCCAGGCGGAGCCAGGCACGGCCAGGAGCCGGAACTCCTGCGTGGAGCTTCCTGTGTGCAGGGGCCCCGTGGCTGGCGTCTGCTGCCTTCCCGAGTGCTGGCGGGCAGCCGGGTCGGCAGTGCAGCAGCCGGGACTGGGACCGGTGCCCCTGTGGGATGCGGGCACTGCGGGCGGGGGCTCCGCCCACGGCTCCGCCCACGGCCCCGCCCACGGCCCTCGCTGGCGGTCAGCCTGCCCCGCCCACGGCCCCGCCCACGGCCCTCGCTGGCGGTCAGCCTGCCCCGCCCACGGCCCCGCCCACGGCCCTCGCTGGCGGTCAGCCTGCCCCGCCCACAGCCCCCCACTGATGGCCCTCGCTGGCGGTGGCCGTTCCTCTCCCTGCCCCTCGTGCGCCCACCCCGGGGTGGACTTGCACTCGTCTGCCCCGCGCTGCCCCCAGCCCACGCGTCAGTGCTTGGAGCCCCGTCAGACCCCCACCTTCCCGCGCCCGCACGGCGCTGGGCTCGCCCCACTTCCCGTGTTCTCAGCCTGGCCCTGGGCCTCGAGCACCCTTCCTCGCTGGCGGGAGGTGGCCAGGGACCGAGACCAGACCCAGGTCTGCTCCTCGAAGCGTGGGCGCTTCCAGGCCCGCTCAGCAGAGCCAGGAGTGTGTGTGTGTGTGGGGGGCAGTTCCCACCACCTGCACACGCCTGTGCACCCGGGTGTGTCAGGGACCACGTGTGTGTCTACCTGGGTGTGTCAGGGGCCACGTGTGTGTCTACGTGGGTGTGTCGGGGAGCACACGCATGTCTGGGTGTGTCAGGGATCATGCATGTCTGCCCGGGTGTGTCAGGGAGCACACGCATGTCTGCCTGGGTGTGTCGGGGAGCACACGCGTGTCTGCCTGGGTGTGTCGGGGAGCACACGCTTTTCTGGGTGTGTCAGGGATCATGCATGTCTGCCCGGGTGTGTCAGGGAGCACACGCGTGTCTGGGTGTGTCAGGGACCACACGCGTGTCTGCCCGGGTGTGTCAGGGAGCACACGCGTGTCTGGGTGTGTCAGGGCTCACACGCGTGTCTGGGGTCACCAGCTCCCAGGACTCCAGTCCCTGGACGTCTCTCAGGCCCCTCCCTTGCTGCCGAGGCCCCCCCCTTGACGAGGGCGCCCCCTTGTGACCACAGGGGTGCAGTCGGCGGCCGTCAACGTCATCTGCGAGCTGGCCCGGCGCAACCCCAAGAACTACCTGTCCCTGGCCCCGCTGTTCTTCAAGCTGATGACGTCGTCCACCAACAACTGGGTGCTCATCAAGATCATCAAGCTGGCACGTGCCGCGCCGCGTCCGCCCACCCCGCCCCGCCCACCTCACCCCGCCCCGCCCACCTCACCGCGCCCCGCCCACCTCACCGCGCCCCGCCCACCCCCGCCGCGGCCCGCCCACCTCACCGCGCCCCGCCCACCCCCGCCCCGCCCGCCCACCTCACCGCGGCCCGCCCACCCCCGCCGCGGCCCACCCACCGCACCGCGGCCCGCCCACCCCGCCCCGCCCACCTCACCGCGCCCCGCCCACCTCACCACGCCCCGCCCACCCACGCCCCACCCACCTCACCTGGCCCGCCCACCCCAGGCCCGGCCACCCCGCCCCGCCCACCCCCGCCCCGGCCCGCCCACCTCACCGCGGCCCGCCCACCCCCGCCCCACCCACCTCACCGCGGCCCGCCCCCTCACCGCGGCCCCTCTCTCCCCGCAGTTCGGCGCTCTGACGCCGCTGGAGCCGCGGCTGGGCAAGAAGCTGATCGAGCCCCTCACCAACCTCATCCACAGGTGAGCGCCCGCCGGCCGCTGCGCGGGGCAGGTCTCGGGGGCCTCAAGACACCGCGGACGGCGGGGGGCAGCAGGGACCGCCCGAGGGGGACACGCCCTCCCGTCCGCCCAGGGCGCGGCCTCTGCAGCGCCGCGGGGCAGGTGCACAGCCCCCTGCTTCCGGACCCCCAAGCGGCTGTGGGTGGTGGGAGGAGCCAGGAAGGGGCGTCTCCCGCCCCTGCTGCTCTGCGTGGGCTGGGACCCTGGGCCCACCCAGGTCTCCGCCGTCTGCTGGGGTCGTCGAGCAGAGCCCTGCTGTCAGGGGTGGGTGCCTGCGGGCCTGCAGGCTGCGTGGGAACAGAGCCCAGCCCGCGGCCGCCTCCCTCCGCGGCTCCGGTGCTCGGGGCTGAGGTCCCTGCCTGGGAGCATCCGAGGGCGGCGCTTCCTGTGCCTGCCTGCCTGCCCGGGCGCTGTGCTGCTCGCTGTCCGGAGCCCGGCCGGGCAGAGGCTGCCGGGACTGGGGCCAGACTCCGTGCCGGCCCTGGGTGCCCAGGCCTTGCCCTAGAGGAGACCCGCGGGGCGGTCTGGGCGCTGGGTGCCCTCTGTGGTGCCGCACGTCGCGGGGCGGGGCGGGGCTGTGCAGGTGGGGCTGTGTGCTGTTAGAGGTGGGCCGGCTTCCGTCCAGGGACAGCGTGGGGAGCCGCCGTGGGCTGTGGTGACGTTGGGGAGGCGCAGGGCCCTGGACGGGAGCCCAGAGCAGCCACAGGAGGCGGAGGGGCCCGTGTAGGGTGCTCAGCGGGGCGAGGAGTCCTCGGGACCTTGTGATGCAGGGCCCTGGGTGTCCCCCACCTCGGGCAGCCCGGGTCTGGAGGGTCGGACGCCGTGGCCCCCCCCCTCGCGGGCCCTGCTGACCCGGCTGCACTGGCCCCTCCCTCGCGGGCCCTGCCGACCCGGCTGCACTGGCCCCCTCCCTCGCGGGCCCTGCTGACCCGGCTGCACTGGCCCCCGCCTCACGGGCCCTGCTGACCCGGCTGCACTGGCCCCCCCCTCGCGGGCCCTGCTGACCCGGCTGCACTGGCCCCCCCCTCGCGGGCCCTGCTGACCCGGCCACACTGGGCCCCTCCCTCACGGGCCCTGCTGACCCGGCCCGCACGTCTCTCCTCAGCACGTCGGCCATGTCCCTCCTCTATGAATGTGTGAACACCGTGATCGCAGGTGAGCGTGGACGCGGGCTGGGGGTGTGGGTGCACCTGAGTGGCCGATGCCCGCCGGCCTGTCCCCACTGGGCCCCGGGGAGTGAGAGGTCGAGGTCCACCGGGCCCCGGCTCCCGCACGGCCTGAGACGTGTTGCCGTGACACAAGCCCGTGGCGCGTGTGTCCACGCCGAGCGCCCCTGCAGGCAGAGTCCGTGTTCCCGGGGCCCTGCGGGGTGACCGGACGCCCCGTCCTGCTCAGGCGTCGCCCAGGCGGTCGGTGCCAGTCCGAGTGCGGCCAGGCTGCGCGCAGCCTCGGGCGGGGGTGTTTCTGGTGCCTGGGCCGTGAGCAGGCCCGTGTGCTGTGGCTCCCGCCTCGCGCGTGGGGAGGCCGAGGCGGCACTGCTGCTCCGGGTGCGGGGCCGTCTCCTGCCCTGCTCTTTCCTCCTCCCTCCCTCCCTCCCTCCCTCCCTCCCTCCCTCTCCCTTCCTCTCTCTCTCTCTCTCCCCTCTTCTTTCTTGTTTGTTGGTTTCTTTATTTGAAAGACAGAGTTAGAGATCAGCCGTCTGCTGGGTCACTCCCCAAATGGCTGCAGTGCCGTGGCTGGGCCAGGCCAAAGCCAGGAGCCCCTTCGGGGTCCCGCCCGTGGGTGCAGGGCCCGAGCAGTCGGGCCGTCTGCTGCTGGGTCATTCCCGAGAAGCCGGCCTGGGGTCTGCACCTCAGTGGGGCCCGAGGGGTCCGTGCGCAGCCTGGCACTTCCGGAGTAGGCGGAGGCGTGAGGGACGTGGGCCAGGGCGGCCCTGGGCAGGGTCGAGGTGGCCCTGGGGTGGAGGGGCAGGGGGTGGGCCCAGCAGAGCTGTTCTGGGGCCTGGCACGTGGCAGAGCAGCGTGTGGCCTGGCCCGGCCTGTGCAGCCGTGGACAGGGAGCCGAGGCCTCGGGCGGCGCGTGATTCGGCGTGGGGCTCTCGGCTCTGCGCGTGAGGGCTGAGTGCGGTGAGAGATACCGAGGCAGCCGGGTGACCGAGTTGGGGACCCAGGAGCGCCCCAGGCGTGGGAGGACGCGGGGCTCTGCAGGCGGCCGTCTCTGCCACCCGAGTTTGCCAGAGCAGCAGCCGGGGACAGGCAGCGGGGGCCTCGGCGAGACGGGCGGAGGGGCTGCAGCCCTCAGCCCTGTGGCCCGCAGGTGCGCTCCCCGGCGTGGCGCGGGGCCAGCTCGCTGGCTGCCTTCTCCGGGCGCAGCCGTGGGCCTCCTGCGGGCAGCGGCCAGGCGGGCCCGCGGGTGACGGTGGCTGCGTGGGTGTGTTTCAGTGCTCATCTCCCTGTCCTCGGGCATGCCCAACCACAGCGCCAGCATCCAGGTACCCTGGCCGGAGCGGGCGGCGCGGCGCGGGGCTGTGGGAGGGCTGGGCGGGACCAGCCGCGCCCCTCCGCCCCTCCAGCGGGTCCCCACCCGGCCCTGCCCCTGCAGGGTGTGCCCGTCTGTGGGGTGAGCACACGGCCGGGCTGTGGCCAGAGCCCCCGGCCAGCGCTCCTCCTGGGGTCTCTGCTGGCTCCTGGCTCCCCACTGCCCCCCAGGGCACGCTCTGGGCCTGACCCTGGGCCTCCTCGTTGGCCTCTCTGCCTGTGACCCTTGTCCACCCGAGGACCGGCCCTGGGGCTCCCTGACTGGCCCCTGCACAGGGCACTGCCGCCGCACCTGCTTCTGCACGCGGCGTGCTGGGGCTTGGGGCGCCCCAGTCTGCCAGGGCCGCTCCTCGCCCCCGTCCGCTGTGTGGGCTCAGCGCGGGGTCCTGTGCCCTCCCCCGCCCGGCTGCTCTCCCCTCCGTCCTGCGGGCTGGTCCCCGGCACCTGGCTGCAGCAGGCGGGGGGTGACCAGGGCTCCCTCTTTGCAGCTCTGTGTTCAGAAGTTGAGGATATTAATAGAAGACTCTGACCAGAACTGTAAGTCCCCACCTCCAGGCTCTGCGTGCTGCCCCCGGGCCTGCTCCCCTCTCCTGGTCCACACCAGGTTTCCCGCAGTGTGCACGCGGAGGGGGCTTGGGGCCGCAGGTGCTTCTCCTGGCCGGGCACCCTCCCTGGCCCGTCTCCCGCCCCTGTGCGCCGGGTGGCTGGAGGGACGCTGGTGATCGCTGTTGCAGCCTGACCCTGACCCTGGCCCTGGCCCTGGCCCTGACCCTGCAGCAGTGGCCAGGAGGACCTGGGCGAGCAGCAGGGCCCTTCCGGGGCTCTGCCGTGTTGCTTCTGTCCTGCGGCGGGCACCGCACGGAGCCTTGCCCAGCCTCTGCCCTGGCTCCAAGGGCCGTGCGGCTGTACCGGGGGAGCCGTGTCCCCGCGGCACCCAGCCCCTCGGGGCCGGACAGTGGCCCACCGCCCTGGCCCCCGTGCCGCTGTGTCCCCGGCTAGACTGCTTCTCCCCCTCTGCGCAGTGAAGTACCTGGGGCTGCTGGCCATGTCCAAGATCCTGAAGACCCACCCCAAGTCCGTGCAGTCCCACAAAGACCTCGTTCTGCAGTGCCTGGACGACAAGGACGAGTCCATCCGCCTGCGGGCCCTGGACCTGCTCTACGGGATGGTGGCGCCCCCCCCCCCCCCCGCCGGTCCCCGGGCCCTGGCCCCTCCCCGCCTGCTGGTTCCCCCAGGCCCTGGCCCCTCCCCGCCTGCTGGTCCCCGGGCCTTGGCCCCTCCCCGCCTGCCGGTCCCGGGCCCTGGCCCCTCCCCACCTGCTGGTTCCCCAGGCCCCTGGCCCCTCCCCGCCTGCCAGTCCCCTGGCCCCTCCCCCCTCCCCGCCTGCCTGTCCCCTGGGCCCTGGCCCCTCCCCGCCTGCTGGTCCCGGGCCCTGGCCCCTCCCTGCCTGCCGGTCCCCTGGCCCACCCCCCCGCCTGCCGGTCCCCTGGCCCTGGCCCCTCCCCGCCTGCTGGTTCCCCCAGGCCCTGGCCCCTCCCCCGCCTGCCGGTCCCTGGGCCTGGCCCCTCCCCCGCCTGCCTGTCCCCACCTGCTGGTTCCCCCGGGCCCTGGCCCCTCCCCGCCTGCCGGTCCCGGGCCCTGGCCCCTCCCCGCTTGCCTGTCCCTGGGCCCCTCCCCCCTCCCCACCTGCTGGTTTCCCCGGGCCTGGGCCCCTCCCCGCCTGCCGGTCCCGGGCCCTGGCCCCTCCCGCTTGCCTGTCCCTGGGCCCCGGCCCCCCCCCCCCCCCCGCCTGCCGGTCCCCGGGCCCTGGCCCCTCCCCGCCTGCCCCTCCCCGCCTGCCTGTCCCCGGGCCCTGGCCCCTCACCGCCTGCCCTGCAGGTGTCCAAGAAGAACCTGATGGAGATCGTGAAGAAGCTGATGGCGCACGTGGACAAGGCCGAGGGCACCGGCTACCGGGACGAGCTGCTCACCAAGATCATCGACATCTGCAGCCAGGCCAACTACCAGCACATCACCAACTTCGAGTGGTGCGGACCCCCAGCCCATCACCAGCGTGGCGTGGTGCGGATCCCCCCGCGGGCGGGCGGCCTCGGGCTGCGGCCGGCCCTCACGGCCTCCCCCGCAGGTACATCAGCATCCTGGTGGAGCTGACCCGGCTGGGAGGGCACGCGCCACGGCCACCTCATCGCCGCCCAGATGCTGGACGTGGCCATCCGCGTGAAGGCCATCCGCAGGTTTGCCGTGTCGCAGATGTCCGCGCTGCTCGACAGTGCCCACCTGGTGGCCAGCAGCACCCAGCGGAACGGCATCTGCGAGGTGCTCTACGCCGCCGCCTGGATCTGTGGGGAGTTCTCGGAGTGAGTGCGGCCGGCCAGCCTTCCTGTGCCCACGGCCCCGAGCTGCGTGGGCCTGGGATCTGTGTGGGCCTGGGGGTGGGGGGTGCGTGGCCGGCCAGGCCTTCCCGGTGCCCACGGCCCCGAGCTGCGTGGGCCTGGGATCTGTGTGGGCCTGGGGGCGGGGGTGCGCGGCCGGCCAGGCCTTCCTGTGCCAACGGCCCCGAGCTGCCTCTCCTGAGCGTCTGCTGGCTCACGCCAGCGCGCGAGTCCCGGCTGCGCTGCTTCCTTCTTTTTTGTCTGCTGTTGTAACAGACCTTTCCTATAAAGGTTATCTGTTTAGATAACGGAGTGAGAGGTCTTGGTCCGCTGGCTTAGTCCCCACGTGGCTGCGGCGGCCAGGGCTGGGCCAGGCTGACGCCAGAAGCCGGAGCGCCTCCTGGGTCTCCCTCGTGGATGTCGGAGCCCAGGGAGTTGGGCCGTCCTCTCTCCCCGGCACCAGAAGCAGAGCAGCCAGAGGGCGCCAGTGGCGTCGCGGGCGGGGCCTTCAGCCGCGGCCTTCCTGGTTCAGCAGCCGGGGGAGCACGCTTCCCTGGGGGCGCGGGCGGCAGGCCGGGTGTCGCCGTGGCCGGGAGGCTGGGCCTCGGCACCTGGGAGTCACGGATGACGGGCCGCGGGGGCCGTCCCTTCAGCCCGACTCGGCCCCTGGGTCCGCTCCTCACCCTCACCGCTGGGCGCTGCCGGGGCGGGGTCTGTGGCTCACCCGGCCCGCTCCCCCAGGCACCTGCAGGAGCCCCGCCACACCCTGGAGGCCATGCTGCGGCCCAAGGTCACCACGCTGCCGGGCCACATCCAGGCCGTGTACGTGCAGAACGTGCTCAAGCTGTACGCGTGCGTCCTGCAGCAGCAGGAGCGGGCGGGCGAGCCGGAGGCCGCGCTCGAGCTCACCCAGCTGCTGGCGGAGCGGCTGCCCCAGTTCGTGCAGAGCGCCGACCTGGAGGTGCAGGAGCGGGTAAGGCGGGCCGCCCCGGCCCGCCGGCCCCGGCCCCGACCTCCGACCTCCGACCTCTGACCTTGCAGCCCTCCGCCTGCCAGGGCCGCTTGGCCGGGTCGCCGTGGTGCCTTTTCCCAAGCCAGTGGGTGGATCCTTGCTCGTGGCTCAGCCGCGGCTGGGACTGGGTCCATCAGCCCCGAGGCAGCCTGGGCCGGCGGCAGGTGGCCCCGGGGCTCTGCACCTTCCTGGCCACGCGTGGAGGCTCAGAGCAGGGCCTGGGACCTCTGGGTCCAGTGAGCCAGACCGCAGGCCAGCGCGGCGCCTCCCGGTCCCCGTCCCTACCCGGGAGGGCGGGTGGGTGACGCTGACCCCTGGGAGGCGCTGGCACTGGGACGCGGGGCCCCTGTGCCGTGGCAGGGCGGCGGGCTCTCGGGTGCAGACGGAGGTGGGTGACCCTTTGTGGTCAGCCCCACCCTCGTTCCGTCTGAACCTGGGGCTCTCTGCACCCTCTCCGGCAGAGGCTGTGCGGGGCTGGGCCTCTGCGGGTGGGCCGGGCTGCGGCAGGGCGTGGCTCCCGCGGCGATGGGCGTGGTGTCTGACCTGCCCGCCGGCCGGGCTGCGGCAGGGCGTGGCTCCCATGGCGATGGGCGTGGTGTCTGACCTGCCTGCCGGCCGGGCTGCGGCAGGGCGTGGCTCCCAAGGCGATGGGCGTGGTGTCTGACCCGCCGCCGGCCGGGCTGCGGCAGGGCGTGGCTCCCGCGGCGATGGGCGTGGTGTCTGACCCTGCCCGCCGCCCGCAGGCGTCCTGCATCCTGCAGCTGGTCAAGCACGTGCAGAAGCTGCAGGCCAAGGCCGTGCCCGTGGCTGAGGAAGTCAGCGCCCTGTTCGCCGGGGAGCTGAACCCCGTAGCCCCCAAGGCCCAGAAGAAGGTTCCAGTCCCTGAAGGGTGAGCACAGGGAGGTGGGGCGGGGTGCCGCCGCCACGACCGCCTGACCCGGGCCCCGGGTGCCCGTCTGGAAGGGCCGCGGGGACCCCGCTCGGCTGTCGGGTGCAGGCGGCTGGGGCCGCTGTGTGACCCCCGTGTCGGCGCAGCCTAGATCTCGATGCCTGGATCAACGAGCCCCCCTCAGACAGCGAGTCCGAGGACGAGAGGCCCAAGGCCATGTTCCACGAGGAGGAGCAGAGGCAGGCCGGGCCCCGGCAGCCCGAGCTGGACGAGGAGGAGCTGGCCCGGGTGAGCGGGGCAGTGCCGAGGCTCGGGGCTCACTCCCGTGTCCCTCACCTGAGCCGGGCTCCCGGCCACGGGGTGTCCCACCGCGCTCCCCGCATGGTCCGAGTGACCTGCCGCAGGGGACGCCTGGGCGCTGCCAGACGCTGGAGCCTCCGTGGCAGTGCCCGTGCCAGGCCCGCAGGGGGCGCTCCGTTCCCCTCCTTGCCGTCTGTGTCTCCCCTGCGAGGGGGCCTTTCTGTCTGCATTGTGATCACCCCCCCCGGCCCGTCTTCTCTCCTGCGAGCCCCTCTTTCTGTCCTGAACCCCCGGAGGGGCCGAGGGCCACGCCTGCAGGAGCCCCGGGGGCCACAGTCCTGCCGTGCAGCAGGCCAGGCGGCTCCAGGCCGTCCCGAGACGAGGCGGCCGTCCTGCCTGCTGGGCTGTGCCACCACGCACGCGTCCAGCCCCCCGGCCCGCTGCCCTGGGAGTGAACCACAGCAAAACCCGGGGCTGGGGTGGAGGCGCCCCTCCCGCGTGTTCCCGCAGCCCTGCTCACGCCTCCTGTCCCTGCAGCGGCGGGAGGCCAGGAGGCAGGAGCAGGCCAGCAACCCGTTCTACATCAAGAGCTCCCCATCCCCCCAGAAGGTGAGCCTGGCCGCCAGTCAGCTCTGCCGAAGGACAGCGGACAGGGCTGGGTCAGGAGGGCTGTGTGGTGCTCACACTGGGCCGTGGGCTGGGTCAGGAGGGCTGTGTGGCGTTCACACTGGGCCGTGGGCTGGGTCAGGAGGGCTGTGTGGTGCTCACACGGGGCCGTGGGCTGGGTCAGGAGGGCTGTGTGGTGCTCACACTGGGCCGTGGGGCTGGGTCAGGAGGGCTGTGTGGTGCTCACACTGGGCCGTGGGCTGGGTCAGGAGGGCTGTGTGGTGCTCACACTGGGCCGTGGGCTGTCAGGAGGGCTGTGTGGCGTTCACACTGGGCCGTGGGCTGGGTCAGGAGGGCTGTGTGGTGTTCACACTGGGGTGGTGGGGCCCTGCGGCTCTGCCGGGACTCGGGTGCAGGCAGCGAGTGGGAAGTGGCGGCCGTGCCTCTTGGCGGGAGGAGTCGTGCTGGACGGGGCACAGCCACCCTGGAGCGTTCTGGGTGGGCAGCCGCACACCGTGCCCGCCCCAGCATCCCTCAGGGCTTTCGGCTCCAGGCAGGTTCTGGGAGAGGAACCGTGCTGTGGTGTGGGCACTCCACAGTTGTTTCCAGTTGTTGTTTGAAAGATTTATTTATCTGAAAGGCAGAGAGAGGGAGGGAGAGGTCTTCCACCCGCCGGGTCACTCCCCAGATGGCCGCAACGGCCAGCGCTGCGCTGACCAGGAGCCAGGAGCTCCATCCGGGTCTCCCACGCTGGGGCAGGACCTGGGCCATCTCTGCTCTCCCCAGGCCACAGCAGGGAGCTGGATGGGACGTGGAGCAGCCGGGACTCGGACCGGCGCCCGTGTGGGATGTGGGCCTGCAGGCGGCGGCTTTACCCGCTGCGCGCGGCGCCGGCCCCGGTGGTTTGTCATTTTCAAGTCGGCGGTGGACGAGGGGATTCCCCGGCCTCAGGACCCCGCCGTGCCGGGGCTGCTCCTGGCCCGGGGTCTCGGGACGCGCCCTCTGCTGGGGCTGGGGCCTGCGGGGCGCGTGATGCGGCCTCTGCACAGAGCCGCCCGGCGCGGCCGTGCGGGTCCCTGACGCCTCGGCGTGGCCTTCGCAGCGCTACCAGGACGCCCCGGGCGTGGAGCACATCCCCGGTGGTGCAGATTGACCTCTCGGTCCCGCTCAAAGTGCCAGGCAAGAGCCCGCTGACCCCCCGCGGCCCGGGGCAGGGGGCGGGGGCTGCTCCCCGGGCTGGGCTGAGCGCCCTGCCCCCGCAGGCCTGCCCCTGTCGGACCAGTACGTGAGGCTGGAGGAGCGGCGGCACCGGCAGAAGCTGGAGAAAGACAAGAGGAAGAAGAGGAAGAAGAAGGAGGAGAAGCGGGGCCGGCGCCGGCACGGCTCCCTGCCCACCGAGAGCGATGAAGACATCGCGCCTGCCCAGCAGGTGGACATCGTCACCGAGGAGATGCCCGAGGTCCGCCTGCTGCCCCCGCCAGTCTCTGCCGCACCCGGCCCGCCCTGCCTGTCCCCCGCCCGCCCCGCCTGTCCCCGCAGCGCCCGCCTGTCCCTGCCCGTCCACGCCCGCCCCCGTCGGGCCCGCCCTGCCTGCCCCCGCCCCCGCCCCTCCCGTCCCCGCCGTGCCCGGGGCTGTGGCCCCAGCAGCCTCCTGCCGGGCTGTGTCCGGGGCCCTGGGCAGCCCCACGCGCCAGGCCCCGGTTGCCGAGGCAGCTGCGGTGGACGGCAGGGAGGGGACCGTGGCCCACGCTGGCCCCCGGTGACGCGGGGAACTCCTCTGTGCCCACAGAACGCCCTGCCCAGTGTGACGAGGACGACAAAGACCCCAACGACCCCACAGGGCCCTGGACATTGACCTGGACAGGTAAGGGGGCGGCCCCGGGCGTGGGGCGTCGCCTCGGCTGGGGCTCCCCGCAGGAGGTGCAGGCCTGGGCTCAGCCCCCGGCCCCGCGGCCCTGCTCTGCCCCCAGGCCCTTGGCCGATAGCGAGAAGCTGCCTGCCCTGAAGCGCAGGGACGCGGAGGCCACGAAGTCCCCCGAGAGAGAGGTCCCCCGCGGTGGGGAGGAAGAGCAAGAAGCCCCAGAAGAAGGAGAAGGCGCACAAGGAGCGGGGCAGGGGCAGAGAGAGGAGGGGGCAGGGGGGCGAGAAGGTGAGGGGGCAGGGGAGAGGAGGGGCGGGGGCGAGAAGGTGAGGGGGAGAGAGAGAGGGGCGGGGGGCAAGAAGGTGAGGGGAGGGGAGAGGGAGGGGCGGGGGCGAGAAGGTGAGGGGGCGGGGGAGGAGGGGCAGGGGAGAGGAGGGGCGGGGGCGAGAAGGTGAGGGGGCAGGGGAGAGGAGGGGCGGGGGCGAGAAGGTGAGGGGGGAGAGAGGAGGGGGCAGGGGACGAGAAGGTGAGGGGGCAGGGGGAGAGGAGGGGCGGGGGCGAGAAGGTGAGGGGGCGGGGGAGGAGGGGGCAGGGGACGAGAAGGTGAGGGGGCAGGGAGAGGAAGGGGCAGGGGGGCGCAAAGGTGGGGGGGGAGAGAGGAGGGGGCAGGGGGGAGAGGAGGGGGCGGGGGGTGAGAAGTGAGGGGGGCAGGGGAGAGGAGGGGCAGGGGGTGAGAAGGGAGGGCGGGCAGGCCTGGTGGGAGGGGGCGCTGGGCTAGTGGCTCCCTGTGGGGCCGCAGGCGTGTCCCCTGCGCTGCCTGTCGCACATGGTGACCACGTGGTGACCACGGGGTGTCTGTGGACCTTCCGTGGCCAGCAGTAGCCAGGGCTGGAGATGGGGTGGGGGGCGGGGCGGCAGCCCAGGACACCCGTGTCCCTGGTGCTCAACTGGGGCGCCGCCCCTGCTGGCCCGCGTCCCCTGCCCCTCCCCGCAGGGCTGTCCCGCCTCCGCTGACAGCCCGCGGTCCTCTCAGGGTGACGACTTGGACTTCTGGCTGTCCGCCGCCCCGTCCACGGTAAGAGCCTCGGCTCGCGGAGGGCGCCCGGCACAGCCATCCGGGGCCCTGGGCCGGCTCTCCCCGCGGCTGGCCTCTGCCACTCCCCAGGCGGCCCCGTTGCCCTGTGGGACCCCGCAGGGTGAGGCCAAGGCGGGAGGGCAGCCCGTGGACCCCACACGGGGCCGGCCGGGCTGGGGTGCAGAGCCCCGGCCTCCGCAGGGGTGGCCCCGGGGTCCCGCCCTGAGCCCCCGATGGTGCCCGCAGGCTGAGCCCGGGGTGAGCGCCGTCACTGCTCCCAAGGACGGCAGCGAGGAGCCCAAGAGAGAGGAGGCGGCAGACGAGGCGGCGGCACAGGACCAGGGCAAGGTGAGGGCGGGGCGGGCCTGGGGATCTGCAGGCTGCGGAAGCTGGTGTGTGTGGGGACAG
The DNA here is from genome assembly GCF_964237555.1 of Oryctolagus cuniculus. Lineage (NCBI taxonomy): Eukaryota > Metazoa > Chordata > Mammalia > Lagomorpha > Leporidae > Oryctolagus > Oryctolagus cuniculus. The sequence continues at coordinate 59,029,015 of NC_091447.1, read as the reverse complement.
AACTGCCGGCGCGGGCTCGCTGGTTCTCGCCCCACTTGCCACAGCAGGCAGGGCTGGGCCCGGCTGAAGCCGAGAGCCAGGAGCTCCATCCGGGCCTCTCAGCAGGGACGCAGACACGGGGCCGTGACTGCCCCTGGGCGTGTTAGCAGGAAGTGCACTGGACCCAGGCCCCCAGATACGGCAGGCTGACTGCTGCCCCCGGGGACCAAGGAGGCCCCCCCCCCCACACCCCGTCCTTGGGTGCGCGTCCTCTGCTCTCTGTGTCACAAGCTCTGAGGCCAGGGGCGTCTGATTCCAGAACGTTCCATCACCTGCCCCGTCTGCCGCCCCGGCCCGGGTGACCACGACGGTCCGCTTCCTGTCTGTGGAGTCCGCACCACGTGGCTTTGGTGGCCGGCGGCGTCTGCCTGAGCCTCACTGGGCCCTGGCTGCGTGGGCTCCACTCTGCACGCGGCTTGGGGCCTGTGGGCGCCCCTCTCGTCCGATTGACCCTGGGACTGGTGCTGCTGCCGGCCTGAGGCCCCACCCGGCGCTGCCTGTGGGCCGGAGCCGACCAGATCCCCTCCTGTCCCAGAAGTCGTCCACGCACAAGAAGAAGAAACACAAGAAGGAGAAGGAGGAGAGATCCAAGGACAAGAAACCCAAGAAGAAGAGGCCGGAGCCGGCGCCGGAGCCGGCGCCGCAGCCCGTGGAGAACGGCTCCCTGGAGGAGGAGCCCCTGCCGGTGAGGCCGCCCCCCCCGGCAGCAGGGGGTGCAGCTGGCGTGGTCCTGTTCCCGGAGGCTGCGTCTCGGGTCAGAGCCTGCCCCCCCCCCGGCAGGGCCGCCCAGGGCCTGCCACCCACCCCTCAAGTGTGTCTCCCCCCGCAGCCCATGTCCAGCTACTGTCTCCTGGCTGAAAACGCGTACGTTAAAATGGTGAGTGGGCGGGCCGGGCCCCGGGCGGGCCGGCAGCAGCCCGTTCCCAGGGCTGTGTCCCGCGGCGGCCAGGGCGGCCACAGGGCCAGCACGGCGCCGTCCCTGCAGGGGGCCCCCGTGGGCGGAGGGCACGTCACGGAGCTCGGGTGGGCCCCTGAGCTCCCGCCACCTGCCGACCCTGGCCTTGGCCGCACAGACGTACGACGTCCAGGGCAGCCTGCAGGACAGCCAGGTGACCGTGTCCATCATCCTGGAGAACCACGGCCGCAGCCTGCTGAAGGGCATGGAGCTCAGCGTGCTGGACTCGCTCAACGCCCGCATGGCCCGGCCCGAGGGCTGCTCCGTGCACGCCGGCGTGCCCGTGCCTTTCCAGCTGCCCCCAGGTCAGCCGCGGGCCAGGCGGCGGCTCCGCCCGCGTCCCTGGGCCTGGGCGAGCCGGCCCTAGTCTCAGGTCTTGCTTCCCGCACCCGCCAGGGGTCTCCAACGAAGCCCGCTTCGTGTTCAGCGTCCAGAGCGTCGTCATGGCCCAGAAGCTCAAGGGCACCCTGTCGTTCATCGCGAAGGTACCGCCCGCGCCGGCCTCGGAGGGGGGCTGCAGGTGGGCGCCGGCCCTCAGCCGCCCCCTGCGCTGCCGCAGGACGAGGAGGGGGGCTGCAGGTGGGCGCCGGCCCTCAGCCCCCCCCGCTCTGCCGCAGGACGAGGAGGGGGCCACCCACGAGAAGCTGGACTTCAAGCTGCTGTTCCGGTGCAGCTCGTACCTGGTCACCACGCCGTGCTACAGGTGCGGCCCGGCTGCCGCCTGCCCCGGGCGTGGGCAGAGGCCGGACTCGCCGCGGGCGTGGCCCCACAGCAGCCACCCCGTCTCCGTTCCGGGCACCGCTGCTGTGGGGCCGTCCCTGGGCTGTGGCGGCGCGGTCCCAGCTGTCCCACAGCCGTCCCGATGGGCGTGCTGGTCTCAGCAGCCTTCACCCCTGCAGGCGGCTCCCCGGAGGCAGGGGGGGGGATGGGCGTCAGACTCCCACGGGGCGCTGGGCGTTAGGCCTTCCGCGTGAGGGGCCCAGTCAGCGTCTCCCAGCCCCACCCAGGAGGGCCCCCTGCACCCCGGCGGGGTGTCCCAGCCGCCTCGAGGCTGCAGTCCGGCGCCTGTGCCCACCTCCGGCCCTGCCTGTCCTTGTCCTCCCAGCGACGCCTTCGCCAAGTTGCTGGAGTCTGGGGACCTGAGTGTGAGCTCCATCAAGGTGGACGGCATCAGCATGTCCTTCCAGAACCTGCTGGCAAAGATCTGCTTTCACCACCATTTCTCGGGTAGGGGTGAACGCCGCCCCAGGGCGGGCCTCACGCCCCCGCAGCCCCCGGCCGGCCGGCCACGCACTCGGGCCCCCGCGTCCACTCGAGCCTCTGCCCTGCCCCAGCGCCTCCTGTTCCTGCTGGGCCCTCGGAGCCGTGCTGAGGGCGGCCCCCGAGGAGGGGCCCTGCGTGGGGGACACTGCCCTGGGAGGCCCCGAGGAGGGCCCTGCGTGGGTGCTGCCCTGGGAGGCCCCGAGGAGGGGCCCTGCGTGGGTGCTGCCCTGGGAGGCCCCGGGGACACGCTCTGCGTGGGTGCTGCCCTGGGAGGCCCCGGGGGACACGTTCTGCGTGGGAGACACTGCCCTGGGAGGCCCCCGAGGAGGGCCCTGCGTGGGTGCTGCCCTGGGAGGCCCCGGGGGACACGTTCTGCGTGGGAGACACTGCCCTGGGAGGCCCCCGAGGAGGGCCCTGCGTGGGTGCTGCCCTGGGAGGCCCCGGGGGCACCCTCTGCGTGGGAGACACTGCCCTGGGAGGCCCCGGGGGGCACCCTCTGCGTGGGAGACACTGCCCTGGGAGGCCCCGGGGGGGCACACTCTGCACGGGAGACACTGCCCTGGGAGGCCCCGGGGGACACGTTCTGCGTGGGAGACACTGCCCTGGGAGGCCCTGGGGGACACGCTCTGCGTGGGGGACACTGCCGGGGGACACGCCCTGCCCAGCAGGTGCCGCCGTGGGAGCGCGTGGCTCAGGCGCCCGCTCTGTTGCAGTGGTGGAGAGGGTGGACTCCTGTGCCTCCATGTACAGCCGCTCCATCCAGGGCCACCACGTCTGCCTGCTGGTGAAGAAGGTGAGCCTGGAGCTGTCACTGTGTGGACGGCAGTGTGGCGGGCGGGGAGAGGCCCCTGTGCGAGTGCCCGCAGCGGCCCGGCCTGGCCACCTGAGGCCCAGAGCTGGGACTGCAGCCCCCCCCCCCCATGCACGAGGAGGGGGCCGGATTGGAAGCGCAGCCAGGACTGAGCCAGCACTGAGTGGGTGTGGCGGGCCGGGCGCAGTCCCCCCCCCCCCCCCCCGCCGTCAGCCGTGGCCCTGCGGTGGGCCCGTGAGCTGTCTCGGCAGCGGCTGTGTCCTCCCTCAGGTGCCGAGGGGACTCGGCCTCCGCGTCTCCCCGTCTCTCCCCGTCTCTCCCCGTCTGTGTCCCCCTGTCTCCCCGTCCATCTGTGTCTCCCTGTGTCCCCCTGTCTCCCCCCATCTCCCCCCGTCCGTCCGTGTCTCCCCGTCTGTGTCTCCCCGTGTCTCCCTGTCTCTCCCCGTCTCCCCCCTATCTCCCCCCGTCTCCCCTGTCTCCCCGTGTCCCCTGTCTCCCCGTGTCTCCCCGTCTCCCCCTGTCTCCCCGTGTCTCCCCGTCTCCCCCTGTCTCCCCGTGTCTCCCCGTCTCCGCGGTGCGGGCAGGGCGTCGCCAGCCTCTTCCTGGAGGTGCCTCAGGCAGCCCTGCCTGGGAGCTGGCGAGGTTGGCCAGCCTGCCTCCGGCCGCCATCGGACCCTGGGGCTGGCTCAGGCTGCAGCTCCCAGCTGCCTCTGAGGGCTGTGGCCGCCTGTCCTGCCCTGGAGGGCCGTTCGTGTGCCCTGCTGTGTGGGGTCAGAGCCAGCCCTGCCGGGGCGCCTCTCCCAGACTCCTGGGCTCCTCACGGCCTCCAGAGGCGGGAGGGCGGCAGGAGGGACAGTGACCTTAGTGCCCTTGGTGCCCTTGGTGCCCGTGCAGCGCCCTACCAGGGGGGCTTCGTCCCAGCCCTGTCGCGGCCACACCCCTGCCGCCCTGGTGGTCTCCGTTCTTATTCACGACGGGCTCGCTCCCAGTCCCACAGCGCCCGGGCCTGGCGCAGCCTTGCTGCAGAGCGGCAGGGCCCCGGCGCCCACGCCGTCCCCGCCGTCCCCCAGGCCCTCGCCAGCGGGCAGCGGAGCGGAGAGCGGCAGACTCGGCCAGGAGCTCGGGGACCGCGGCCGCGCTCGGTCCCAGAGCGCTGAAAACCGGTCAGCGGTGGGCTTTGGGCTTGTCCTTCCCAAGGACTGACTGGTGTCGAGTCAGGCGCCCACCCCGGTCCCCGCCCAGCCGGCACTGGGCGGGCTGAAGCGGGGCTTGTCCGGCCCCAGGTGGCGGCGGGGCCCACACACTGGCCGGCGCTGACAGCCCGCCCTCCCTCCCTCCCTCCCAGGGCGAGCGCTCCGTGTCCGTGGACGGGAAGTGCAGCGACGCGGCCATGCTGGGCAGCCTGCTGGACGAGCTCAAGGGGACGCTGGCCCAGTGCTGAGCCGCCGGCACATTGAACCGCACCGCTGTCCACTGTGCAGACGTCCGGGCCTGTGGCGTGGGTTTATTCGTCCTCTGACTCTGTCCGCCCTCACCCAGTCCCAGACCAGCAGGCGGCGGCCCCGGCGCGGGGGCTGCCCTCGGCCGCGGGGACCCCCGGGCCAGGGCCTGGCGGGCAGCAGGGCGGGTGCTGGGCGGGCGGGCGTGGCGCCCACCCGCTGCCCTGGGGGCCGTCGGCTGCTCGCGCCCCAGACACCCCACGAGTGGCGGGGCGGCGGGGGAGGCACAGGGAGGCCAGCTGCCCCCGGGACCCGCGGTGGGAACGGTTGTGGCCGCCGGGCCAGGGGATGGGACCTTTGGCGCCACCGCCTTGTTCAGGGGGAGTCTGTCCAGCTGGGCTCGCTCGGGGGTGACGGGCGTCACTGTCTGTCCCTGCGTCGCACCACAGCTGGGAGGCCCCCGTGGGCGCCCCGACGGTGCAGGGCCAGCACCCTGGGTGCGCTCGCTGCCCGCGCCGCCGCGGTGGTGCCCCGGGGCTGGCCATCCCCGGGCACGGCGGGGGGACCGGGCCTCCTCGCGGACGGCCTCGTGACGCTGCACCCCCCTCGATGTCACTTTAGCATGTAGAGTAACTCGCACAGCCGGCGCCTGACCCCAGACGCCCGAGGCCACGGGCCCGCCCGCCGCTGTCGCGCCCTGTGTCAGATGATCAATAAAGTTGCAAATGGAGCCTGGCGTGCCGCCTGCTAGTGCCGGGACCCCGCCCCGCCCCCACGGTCCCCACAGGGCCCGTCACCCCCACCTTCCCAGGGGCTGTGGGACAGCCAGGAGAGCCGCGGGAGCCACCCACCCTGCCGGCTGGCTTCCGCCTACACGGGGTGGGGGTGGTCAGCTTGCCGTGACCCCAGCCAGCACGCGCCTGGTGTGACCACGCCCGCCATCCCGGGGGGGGGGGGGTCCCAGAGCAGCACCTGAGACGCGGCAGGAGCCGCGTGGAGCTGGGCGGCCGGCGGGCCCAGCAGCCGTGGGCAGGGCCGGCTCCCAGCCCGATGCGGTGCCACGCGTGGCTCTGACGTCGCTCGGAGCTCGCGGAGGTTCCCCCACGTGTCCCACGTCACGGCTCGGCCCTCCCCGGGCCCCACCCCCAGGAAGCAGCGCCCGCCACACCGCGGGCACCGCCCACCAGGCCCAGGCTCGGGGACGGCACCCCCCCCCCCCCCCCCCGCCTGGTGCTCACGTGGGCTCTGCTGGGGCCGTGGGGACCCGGGGCCTGCAGGTGTGGCTCCGGACCTGCCTGGGGCCCGCCTCCCCCGCGCCCCTGCGGGACAAGAACCGCTCCCAGATGAGAAACAGGGCTTTAATGTTCCCAGGCAGCTCTGGGGGCCCGCCCAGGAGCCCCCGCTATGTACAGACCCACCCCTCGCCCAGGCCGGCACAGGCTGGGCTGCGCAGGGGCCGGGCGGGTCCGCGGGGCCCGGCCGTCAGTGCTGGGTCAGGCACTTGGAGGCGTTCTCCAGGGTCAGGTTGGCCAGCTGCTGGGGCTCCAGGCACGGGAGGCTCGGTGACACCAGGCTGCGGGGGCCAGGCGCCCTCAGCCCAGCCTGAGGACCACCCGGCTGGGCCCGCCCCACCCCGGCTGTGCAGCCTCCCCCCCACCCCCCGGCACTCACAAGGCTGGGGTGGTTCTGGGGGTCCCGGGCCAGCAGGAGTTGGTGGTGCATGGGCGGTGGATGAGGAAGTGGCGTCTGGTGCGTCCCAGGTGCAGACCTGCCTTCCCGGCCCGATGCCCCAGACCGCGGCCACCCCACCCGTCCCCAAGGACCCCGCCCTGCACGCACCCACTGCCCGCCCGGGCCCCGCCTTCCCTGCCCCTCCCCCCCGCCTCCAACCCAGGCCCCGCCTTCCCTGCCCCTCCCCCCCGCCTCCAACCCAGGCCCCGCCTTCCCTGCCCCTCCCCCCCGCCTCCAACCCAGGCCCCGCCTTCCCTGCCAGACACCATCCTCGGGGATGGGGGACGCCCCCCACCGCTCTGCCGCGCCAGCCCAGGCCCCGCCTTCCCTCCCCCCCCCCCCGGCCTCCAACCCAGGCCCCGCCTTCCCTGCCCCCCCTCCAAACCAGGCCCCGCCTTCCCTGCCAGACACCGTCGTCGGGGGACGCACCCCCACCCGGCCCACCAGTCCAGGCCACGCCTTCCCGGCCCCCCCCCCGGCCGCGCCAGCCCGGCCCCCCCCACCGTACCTCGTGTTTATATCCTGGCTGAAAGAGCACGGGGCCCAGGTCAGACCGCAGGCTCGGGCCGAGGCTGTCCCTCCGTGGCCCTTGGGCCTGGCCGCTGGGGCTCTGCCCACACCGCAGGGCCCCTCCAGCCAGGCCCTCCTGCCCCCACGGTGCCCGGGGGCCTGGAACTCACCGCCGTGGGCCGGGGAGGGGGACTTACTTGTGCCAGCTACTTCTACAACAGCAGGTGTGGGGTCAGGGCGGCCGAGTGGCCCGGCCGCTGCCCCCTCCCCGAGTCCGCCCCAGAGCCCCGACTCACATGTAGGCAAGGAGGCCCTTCACCGCCGTCTCCCACTGCGCCGAGGACCTGAGGGGACAGCGGGCTGGGAGGGAGGCGGCCTGGCCCCGAGGCCCCCGCGCGCGCCCCGCCGCGTGGGCGGACCCCAGCCCTACTCGCAGTTGTAGCCGAAGCAGACGACGTGCGAGTCGGTGCAGTTGGCGCAGGAGAGCGTCTCGTACTGGAAGATGCCTGC
>NC_091447.1:58956757-59016757 GCF_964237555.1 Oryctolagus cuniculus | reverse complement strand
AGCCCGCCTTCTGCCGGTTCCGCAGCCCGGGCCGCTCAGGGTGGGGGCTGGCGCCCAGGGGCTGTGGCCGTGGGAGCCCGGGGCGTGGCCCTCAGCCGTGGCAGGATGTGGCAGGCGCCGGAAGGAAGTGGGCGCCGGGCCGGGCGGGCGGCGCGGCCGGGAGGAACTGTGCCGAGCTGCCCGAGGGGCGGGGGTCTGTCGGGGGAGTTCGTCAGCTTGTCTGTCCTTGCTTCTAGAAGTTTCCACGCACCTGTGAGGAACCCAGCAGGAGCCAGCCGGGAGAGGAGTCCGAACCCCACGACGGTAACCGGGCCTCGGGGCGCAGGTGGGGAGGCGGCGGGGGCCCCGCAGGAGGCGGCCGCGCCTGCCCGGTGCTGTGTGTGAGGACGAGCCCAGGAGGACCGCGGGCCCGGGCCCGGCCTGCGTGCTGTCCCTGTGCCGGCCACACGGCCGCACAGGCCCCTCCCCTGGCCTGGCCGGGTGAGGTCATCGCGGGGGCAGCCCCCAGACCACCCTGGAAAGGCCCGGAGTGTGGGGGGGGGCGGCCTGCGCTGCTTGCCCCGTGGGAGTGTTTGCAGCTGGGCCGGCCCCCAGAAGTGAGGGGGGCCGCGTGTGCGCGGGGCCCACCCGGCGAGGGCGTGGGGGCCGGGCGTGGGGGCCCTGCTCGGCCCGGCCCCGGTGGCCCCGCGGCCCCAGTCAGGCACACCCCAGGAGGGGCCGGGGTGCGGGGGCAGGGCTCAGGGCGCAGGATGGTGGCAGCCACCACCCCTGCAGGGCCAGGTCCCGCGCCCTCTCAGTCCCCTCTCTGCCCACGGCGGAGCCCAGAGGGGCCATTGTGGGCGGGGCAGGGTCTCACCCAGGTGCCGCCCCCTCTGATCTGTCAGCTGCTTGACAGAGAACTCCCGCCCCCCCCCCGATGCCCAGGGCTGTGACCGGGAGAGGCCGGAGCCAGGACCCCACAGGGCGGCACCTGGGCGTGGGGGACCCCGAGCCGGGGCCAGGACCCCCACAGGGCGGCACCTGGGTGTGGGGGGCCCCCACAGGGTGGCACCTGGGCGTGGGGGGCCCCAGCCAGAGGCAGGACCCCCACAGGGCGGCACCTGGGCGTGGGGGGCCCCCCGAGCCGGAGCCAGGACCCCCACAGGGCGGCACCTGGGCATGGGGGGCCCCCGAGCCGGAGCCAGGACCCCCACAGGGCGGCACCTGGGCATGGGGGACCCCGAGCCGGAGCCAGGACCCCCACAGGGCGGCACCTGGGCATGGGGGGCCCGAGCCAGAGCCAGGACCCCACAGGGCGGCACCTGGGCATGGGGGGCCCAAGCCGGAGCCAGGACCCCACAGGGCGGCACCTGGGCGTGGGGGGCCCGAGCCGGAGCCAGGACCCCACAGGGCGGCACCTGGGCGTGGGGGGCCCGAGCCGGAGCCAGGACCCCCACAGGGTGGCACCTGGGCGTGGGGGACCCCGAGCCGGGGCCAGGACCCCCACAGGGCGGCACCTGGGTGTGGGGGGCCCCCACAGGGTGGCACCTGGGCGTGGGGGGCCCCAGCCAGAGGCAGGACCCCCACAGGGCGGCACCTGGGCGTGGGGGGCCCCCCGAGCCGGAGCCAGGACCCCCACAGGGCGGCACCTGGGCATGGGGGGCCCCCGAGCCGGAGCCAGGACCCCCACAGGGCGGCACCTGGGCATGGGGGACCCCGAGCCGGAGCCAGGACCCCCACAGGGCGGCACCTGGGCATGGGGGGCCCCCGAACCAGAGCCAGGACCCCACAGGGCGGCACCTGGGCGTGGGGGGCCCAAGCCGGAGCCAGGACCCCCACAGGGCGGCACCTGGGCGTGGGGGGCCCGAGCCGGAGCCAGGACCCCCACAGGGCGGCACCTGGGCGTGGGGGGCCCAGCAGGGCTGGGGTCCAGGCGTTGAGCCGCGTGCTAACCGCCAGGCTAGACACCGTCACCTCTGTTCCCATCAGCGGTCTCCAGCCCGCCCCGTCTCTGGGGGCCACAAGTCCCTCCTGTGGGTGTCTCGGTGGAGCCCCCACGGCGCGGCTGTCCCCCCTCCGGGGCTTCTCCAGGCCCTGGCCTCGGAGCCGCCACCTGCAGTGCCCGCGGTGCTGCCCGGGGAGCCGCTGGGTAGAGCAGGGACCGTGCGTGGCCCCGTGCCAGGTGCGCGATGGCGGCGTGGGCCACGCAGACGCACCCTCGCCCTGCGTGGAGGTCCGGCTGTGGGCAGGGCTGTCCCTCCCGGAGGCTCCTGGGAGATCCCCGCCCCGCCTTTGCCAGCTGTGGACGCTCGCGGCCCCCGACTCTGCCCCTCTGGCTCCTCCCAGGAGGGCCTGGAGACACCAGCGCCTCTCTCGGGTCCAGCCCCTGCACCCCATTGACGCCGGACCCCCGGTACTGTCGATGTTGGGGGCCGGGCCATTCCCCGAGGGGACCGCTCCGTCCACCGCGGGCTGTGAGCATGGGAGAGGGCATGGGGGCCCCACACCCACCCCGCCTGGCCACAGCTGCCGCCTTGGCCCAGCTCCGCCCCAGCGCCAGCCCGCTGACCCCTCGCGGGGGGCGCCCGGCCCCCTGGCCGTATGTGGTCTGGGTGGGCGCTGCCCCTCCTGCCTCCCCTCCCCCTCCCCCACTTCCCCTCTGGCACTTCCTCTTCTGAGGCCCCCACAGGTCCACGCTCCCTGGAGGTCTGTCTGGGGGCCACCCGCCGTCCTTCCTGCTGGGTCGCAGGGGTGGCGTTTCAGTGGCTGGGGGGGGCGAGCGGGGCTGGACGTGGGTGGGCACCTCGGGGACGGGCAGGACCTGGCCGGGGGTGTGTGGGTGGCGTCCGTCACCGGCCGGGCCGGAAGCGGAGGCTTTGCCGCAGGTGTGGGGAAGTGAAGGTGGGGGCGCCGGGGGCAGAGGACAGACACCAGAGTGCCCTCCTGAGCCGGCTCTGCCCGGAGGGTGTGGGCAGCACTGGCTCCCGGCCCCGGCTCGGGGGGCGGCCAGCAGGGCCTGGGCTGCAGCGCCCTGTCGCCCCTCCCGGGGACCAGGGCCCACCCTGCAGACCCCCCTGACCCCGAGACGCCCTGTCCACGTCAGGGTGAGGGCAAGGGCCTCCCACAGGCACCCGTGAGCGTCCCGCCTGCTGTCACTCCCCAGATGGCCACAGGAGCCAGGGCTGGGCCGGCCAGGAGCTCCATGGGGGTCTCCCACGCGGGGGCAGGGACCTGGGCCGTCCTCCCCTGCCCCCCCAGGCACAGCAGAGCTGGCTCGGAGGTGGAGCAGCCGGGACTCAGCCCGTGCCCGTATGGGGTGCCGGTGCCGTAAGCGGAGGCTTAGCCTGTACCCCGGCGCCGGCCCCTCAAATACGTTCTTAAGAGCCCGGGCCAGCACCTGAATCACCCCTGTGCTTGTGGGCCTGACGTCCCGACAGCCCCGGCCGCCCGGTCTGCACTGCTGGTCTCTCTGTGTCCCGGGTCTGGCCCAGGTCCTCACCCCCCCCATGTCCCAGGACTGGCCGGGTCCTCACTGCCCCCCACTCTGTCCCAGGTCAGGCCCGGGTCCTCACTGCCCCCCCGTCCCAGGTCAGACCCGGGTCCTCACTGCCCACCCCCTGTGTCCCAGGTCAGGCTGGGTCCTCACTGCCCCCCACTCTATCCCAGGTCAGGCCGGGTCCTCACTGCCCCCCACTCTGTCCCAGGTCAGGCCGGGTCCTCACTGCCCACCCCCTGTGTCCCAGGTCAGGCCGGGTCCTCACTGCCCCCTACTCTGTCCCAGGTCAGGCCGGGTCCTCACTGCCCCCTACTCTGTCCCAGGACTGGCCCGGGTCCTCACCCCTACTCTGTCCCAGGTCTGGGCCAAGTCCTCACCCCCCCCCCGTGTCCCAGGTCTAGCCCGGGTCCTCACCCCCACTCTGTCCCAGGTCAGGCCGGGTCCTCACCCCCCCCCCCCCGTGTCCCAGGTCAGGCCGGGTCCTCACTGCCCCCCCCCCCCCCGTGTCCCAGGTCAGGCGGGTCCTCACCCCCCGCCCCCGTGTCCCAGGTCAGGCTGTGTCCTCACCTCCCTCCCCCCCCCATCCCAGGTCAGGCCGGGTCCTCACCTCTCCCTCCCCCCCCCCCAGGTCCGCGGGCTGGGTCCTCACCCCCCCCCCCGTCCCAGGTCCGCGGGCCGGGTCCTCACCTCCCCCCCCCGTCCCCCCCCCAGGTCCGCGGGCCGGCGGCCGCCATGTCCAGCCCCTTCCTGAAGCAGGTCTTCGGCAAGGACAAGACCTTCCGCCCCAAGCGCAAGTTCGAGCCGGGCACGCAGCGCTTCGAGCTGCACAAGCGCGCGCAGGCGTCGCTGAACGCGGGGCTGGACCTGCGGCTGGCCGTGAAGCTGCCGCCCGGCGAGGACCTGCACGACTGGGTGGCCGTGCACGTGGTGGACTTCTTCAACCGCGTCAACCTGGTCTACGGCACGGTGAGCGACGGCTGCACCGAGCAGTCGTGCCCCGTCATGTCGGGCGGGCCCAGGTTCGAGTACCGCTGGCAGGACGAGCAGCGCTTCCGCAAGCCCACGGCGCTGTCGGCCCCGCGCTACGTGGACCTGCTCATGGACTGGATCGAGGCGCAGATCAACGACGAGGAGCTGTTCCCCACGAGCGTGGGTGAGCGGCAGGCGGCGGGGCGGGGCGGGGCGGGGCGGGGGAGGGGCGGGGCCGGGCAGGGGGCGGGGCCTGGTCAAGGGAGGGGCGGGGCCGGGCAGGGGGCGGGGAGAGAGAGAGGCCTGCTCATGGACTGGATCGAGGCGCAGATCAATGACGAGGAGCTGTTCCCCACGAGCGTGGGTGAGCGGCGGGCGGCGGGGCGGGGCCGGGGCGGGGAGGGGCGGGGGCGGGGCCGGGCCAGGGAGGGGCGGGGCCGGGCAGGGGGCGGGGAGAGAGAGAGGCCTGCTCATGGACTGGATCGAGGCGCAGATCAACGACGAGGAGCTGTTCCCCACGAGCGTGGGTGAGCGGCGGGCGGCGGGGTGGGGCCGGGGCGGGGCGGGGCCGGGGAGAGGGCGGGGCGGAGCAGAGGGCGGGGCCTGGTCAAGGGAGGGGCGGGGCCGGGCAGGGGGCGCGGCCTGGTCAAGGGAGGAGCGGAGCAGAGGGCGGGGCCTGGTCAAGGGAGGGGCGGGGCCGGGCAGGGGGCGCGGCCTGGTCAAGGGAGGGGGCAGAGGACGGAGAGAGAGAGGCCTGGTCAAGGGAGGGGGCAGAGGGCAGGGAGAGAGAGGCCTGGTCAAGGGAGGGGCGGGGCCAGGGCAGGGGCGGGGCCGGGCAGGGGAGAGAGACCTGATCAAGGGAGGGGCGGGGCCGGGCAGGGGGCGCGGCCTGCTCAAGGGAGGGGGCAGAGGGCAGGGAGAGAGAGGCCTGGTCAAGGGAGGGGCGGGCAGGGGCAGGACCTGGCCACGGGAGGGGCGGGGCCGGGCAGGGGGCGCGGCCTGGTCAAGAGAGGGGGCAGAGGGCGGGGAGAGAGTGGGGCCTGGTTGAGGGAGGGGCGGAGAAGAGGGCAGGGCCTGGTCAAGGGAGGGCGGGGCTGGGGAGAGGGCAGGGGCGTGGCTTGGTCAAGGGAGGGGGCAGAGGGTGGGGAGAGAGGCCTGGTCAAGGGAGGGGCGGAGCAGAGGGCGGGGCCTGGTCAGGGGCAGAGAGAGAGAGAGAGGCCTGGTCAAGGGAGGGGCGGGCAGGGGTGGGGCCGGGGAGAGGGCAGGGGCGTGGTCAAGGGAGGGCGGAGCAGAGGGCGGAGAGAGAGGCCTGGGCGGGGCGGGGCGAGGGCGGGGCCTGGCCAGGGAGGGGCGGTGCAGAGGGCGGGCCTGGTGGAGGGAGGGCGGGGCAGTGGGCGGGGCGAGGGCGGGGCGGCAGGTGGGGAGAGTGCCTCCCCTGCCCCCGCGCGGCGCCGCACTGCCCTCACAGCCTCGGGCCCCTCCCTGCCGGGGCGCCCCCCTGAGCCGAGCCTCCCCCAGGCACGCCGTTCCCCAAGAACTTCCTGCAGGCCGTGCGGAAGATCCTGTCGCGCCTCTTCCGCGTGTTCGTGCACGTGTACATCCACCACTTCGACCGCATCGCGCACTTGGGCTCCGAGGCGCACGTCAACACCTGCTACAAGCACTTCTACTACTTCGTCACTGAGTTCGGCCTCATCGACACCAAGGAGCTGGAGCCGCTGGTGAGGCGGCGGGGGCGGGGTCACGGGGAGGGGCGGGGTCACGGGGAGGGGGCAGTGCGGGGGGCGGAGTCACGGGGAGGGGGATATGCAGGGGAGGCGGAGTCACAGGGAGCTGGAGCCGCTGGTGAGGTGCCGATGGGGGGAGGGGTCACAGGGAGCTGGAGCCGCTGGTGAGGCGGCGGGGGCGGGGGGCGGGGTCACGGGGAGGGGGCGGTGCGGGGGGCGGAGTCACGGGGAGGGGGAGATGCAGGGGAGGCGGAGTCACAGGGAGCTGGAGCCGCTGGTGAGGCGGGAGCGGGGAGGCGGGGTCACGGGGAGGCGGAGTCGCGGGGAGGCGGAGTCACGGGGAGCTGGAACCGCTGGTGAGGCGGCGGGGGTGGGGTCACGGGGAGGGGGCGGGGTCACGGGGGCGGAGTCACGGGGAGGCGGAGACGCGGGGAGGCGGAGTCACGGGGAGGCGGAGACGCAGGGAGGCAGAGTCGCGGGGAGGCGGAGTCGTGGGGAGGGGGAGACGCGGGGAGGCGGAGACCTGGGGAGGGGGAGACGCGGGGAGGCGGAGTCGGGAGCCGCCTCGCACTGGGCGGCCCCGGCCCGGGTTAGCTCGGAGCGCCCGCACGGCCGACTCCCACCTCCGCCAGCTCCGGAACCCCCGGCACGCTCGGGCCCGCCTGTCCTGCGCTGTCCCCGCCCGCGCCCGCCTGCCCCGGGCTCCCGCGTCTGAGCGCCCCTCGCTCTCCACAGAAAGAGATGACCGCGCGGATGTGCCACTGAGCCCGCCGAGCCCACCGTGGGAGGGAGGCCCCGACGTGGACGCCAGCGCCGGGCTCCGGCCGCGAGGACCGCTGCTCCCGGAGGTGCGACCGGACCCGGCTGCCTCAGCCAGCGTCTCCGCGGATTCCTGCAGCCCGCCCGCCGCGTGACGCCGGAGCCGGGGGGGGGGGGGGGGGGCCCGCCCCCCAGGAAGTGCCGTGCCTGCTGTGGGCGCCCCCCAGGGACCCACCAAGTGCCATGCACACTGCCCCGTCCGCACCGCCCGCCCCAAGCCCGGCGCCTTCCGGGAACCGCGGGCTCAGCTCCCGGGACGCCGGCAGCGCGGGGCCGATGACCGGGTGTGCGTCGGGAGAGGGCCTGGGGCTGGGGCCGCCCCTGCCTCGCCCCCCCCACCCCAGACATCAGAATAAACTGCCCTCCCCCGCTGTGGCTCCCGTGGTCTGCGCCTGCGCCGGCTGACCCTCCCCCCCCCCCCCGCACTTTCCCACACAGGCCCCGGGAGGGAGGGGCCCGGGCGGCCGTGTCTGTCCCCCCCCCCCCCCCCGCTCTGCCAAGTGGGATTATTTTAAAGATTTATTTGTTTGTTTGTTTGTTTATTTATCTGAAAGAGGAGAGAGGGAAAGGTCCTCCATCCGCTGGGTCACTCCCCAGATGGCCGCAGCGGCCGGAGCTGCGCCGATCCGGAGCCAGGAGCTCCATCCGGGTCTCCCACGCGGGTGCAGGGGCCCAAGGACCTGGGCCATCGTCCACTGCCCTCCCAGGCCACAGCAGGGAGCTGGACCAGAAGTGGAGCAGCCGGGACTCGAACCTGCGTCCACGTGGGATGCAGGCAGTGCAGGCGGGGGCCCCGCCCATGTGGGCCGCCTCGCCCGGTGCTGTCACTGTGCCCCACGCCAGCCACGGGCAGCTGCGCCGTCCAGCGCTCCCAGCTCCCCGGCCTTACAGGGACAGAATTTACCTTTTTTTTTTTTTTTTGGATGTGAAATGTGGGATTCGGGGGCGGCGCTGTGGCACGCAGCTTTAACCGCCTGCCGCGCCGGCATCCCACGTGGGCGCCCGCTCCGCTTCGGGTCCGGCTCCCCGCCGATGGCCTGGGAGGGCAGCGGAGGGCGGCCCGGTGCTCGGCCCGCGCACGGGGGAGGCCTGGGAGAAGCTCCCGGCTCCCATCGGGCCCAGCCCGGCCCCGGCGGCCACTCTTCTCTGTATCCTCTCTGCGTTTCAGATAATCTTTTAGAAATTACTTAGAAGAAACGGGCCGGAGGACAGCCTCGGGGGCGGTCGGCTCTGATCGGGGTGGCCCTGAGTGCAGCCCCCGCCGCCCACCTGGGCGCGGGTCCCCGCCGCGCGCCGTCGTCCGCCAGTAGAGGGCGCAGCCGTGGGAAAGTGGCCAGGCTCCCAGCTCGTGGGCAGCAGAGGGAAGGGAGAGCCAGGTCCTCTGACCTCTAACCTCTGACCTTCTGCGGTGTTTGCTGGGGACGGAGCGCTCCCATCTGCGGCCTGCGGCGGCGGGGGTCAGGGGGGCTGTTGCCCAAGCCGGGAGCTGGGCGCTGCAGCCGGGACTCGCGGGGGCCCGACCACTCGGCGGCCGCTGCCTCCCGGGTCGACACCAGCAGGAAGCCGGGGTCCGGGGCTGAGACCTGCTCCCCGCCAAGAAGCGGGTGGCGCGCGGAAAAATACCCCCCCCAGGCCGCTCGTGGCAGAGCTGTGCAGTGACCACACGGCCACTGGCCGGGGAGCTGGGCCGGCTCCGGGCCACACGGGAGGGGTCCCCACTGCAGCTCACGCCCCCAGCCCCGCCTTCCTCCGATGGTGACACGGCCCGCGGGGTTACTGGGCGGGGCTGCCCTCAGCTCCCGTGGGAGCACCCACGCTGCGTCCCCACCCGCTCCCGCACACGCCGACACACGGCGGACTCACGCCGGCTCTTTCTCTGGGTGGGCTGCTGCGTACCTGGGCCCACCCACTGTGGCAGCCAGACGTGGCCCCGTGGCCCCTGTCCTCCCTGGGCCACGGGCCCTGTGTCACCTGGACGCCACGCTCTGTCCCCGTGGGGTCGTCACGAGCGCGTGGGGGGTCAGGGGCTCGGCTGTGGCTCTCAGGATTTGTCCCCGCCCCCAGGAGCAGCGCCCCCCCGCAGCCCCCGGCCCCTGGCGAGCAGCCCTCCCCCCTTCCTGTGCCTGTGGACGCCCCTGTCCTGGCCGCTTCCTGTTGGTGGTGCCCCACGCTGTGTGCATGGACCGAGCGAGCCATCCGGGGTCCCCCACGCCGCGGCCCCGGTCCTTACGGGCCAGGACACAGCCCAGGGTCACTGTCACCTGCCGTGGCCGCGGGGCTGACTGCCCAGCGAGGCCACAGAACGGGGTCCCGTCCCCGCCTCAGGGCCCGGCCCTCGTCAGGTGGACGCAGGACACCGGGGCCCAGGGAACCAGCACCGGCTGGGGGGGCCCTGAGCCGGCTTCCGCGGGGCTGGGGCCAAGGCGTCTTCCAGAACCTTCTGCCCCCACACGGAAGCTGTGTCCCGGGAGGCACTCGCTGCCCTGCCCCCTCCCTGTCTGTGGGTCTGGGGTCCACTCTCCAGCCCCGCCTCCTCCCTGTCTGCGGGTCTGGGATCCACTCTCCAGCCCCGCCCCCTCCCTGTCTGCGGGTCTGGGGTCCACTCTCCAGCCCCGCCCCCTCCCTGTCTGCGGGTCTGGGGTCCACTCTCCAGCCCCGCCCCCTCCCTGTCTGCGGGTCTGGGGTCCACTCTCCAGCCCCGCCCCCTCCCTGTCTGCGGGTCTGGGGTCCACTCTCCAGCCCCGCCCCCTCCCTGTCTGCGGGTCTGGGGTCCACTCTCCAGCCCCGCCCCCTCCCTGTCTGCGGGTCTGGGGTCCACTCTCCAGCCCCGCCCCCTTCCTGTCTGGGGTCTCAGGGTCCCTGCATGGGGGGGGCCGGCAGGGGACAGGTAGGACGCCGGGGGCCCAGGGGGGCTTCTGGCCAGAGAACAGCCCTGGGGGAGGCAGGTGCCCGAGGTGTGGGTGCCAGGGAGGGAGGCTACAGTCACTGCCGGCCCGGGTGGGCAGGGAGGGGAGCGTCGCCCCCCCACGCCCCCTGGATCCAGTCCAGCAGGTCTGGGGGTCCCGCCAATGTCACCTGGGGGGCTGGCGCTGAGGCCTGGGCTGGAAGGAGAAGGAGGCAGTGTGGGGCCCCTGGGGAGGACAAGAGCTGAGCGAGCCGAAGGAACCACCAGGGAAAAAATCAAAGTAAAAGGCAAGTGTAGGGCTTGGAACGCCCCCCGAGGGATTCCGGGGCCAGGCCCGGGTTCCCCTGGGAGGGCGGGCAGACGGACGGGCGCAGGGTCCGCGCGCCAAGCCACCCTCCCCGGCACGAGCCTGGAACGCTGGCTGCAGGGTTGGGACGTGGCAGGGGTCAGCAGGTGAGAGGTCTTGGCGGGGCCGCCTGGGAGTGGACAGCAGCGCTCGCTGGGGCGGGACTTGTGCTGGGGCCAGTGCCCTGGGCCCAGTCCTCGGGGGCCTGTCCCTCCGACCCCCGGCAGGTGCGGGGGTACAGAAGATTCTTGGCAAGTCCCCTAGGAAACTGAGTCTCCCCAGAGTCACACAGCCGGGCAGAAGAAGAGACAGGGCTCGGCACGGCTCGCCGACCCCAACCTCAGGTCGGCGCCCTCTGCCCTCGGCCAGCAGCGCCGGTGACCCCAGACCCAGGCCTCTGCTGACAACCTGGAGGTAAGCAATGCACGGCCCCTTTAAGAGAGGCGCGGCCCTCCTCACGCGGCCCCGACAACAACAGTCCCATTGGCTGGAGCGCGGGCCCTGGCCACGCCCTTCTCGAGCGGCCTCTGGGATCCTATTGGTCCGTCATTCTGGCCTCGGCTCACGCCCTCAGAGCCCGGGCTCGGCGCCAGGCTCGTGACGCACACTCGTTACCTCGGCAACCGCCCCCGCCCCCGGGGCCAGGGTTCCGGGTCCGCCGGCCAGGGCGCAGGCGCGATGTCCCTGAGGGCGCGGGTGCCCAGGGCGCAGGCGCGCGGTCCCTGATCCGCGACCGCAGCCTGCGGTGGCCCCCGGGTCCCTCGTGCGCCCGTCCTGGCCGGGGTGGAGGGCGACGGGCGGCCCAGAGGCCCGACAGCCCGGGAGAGGAGGCGCCCTGGGGTCTCTGGGGGGAGCCGGCGCGGCGTGGGCTCGGGCCTGTTGCCCAGGGTGGCCCGCGTGCCTGTCGTCCGGGCCTGGACACTGGGCGCCCGGGTTCCTCGGGGCCTGGTCGCGGTCACTGGGGCAGGCTGGTGACCTTTGGCCGTGGTGCTGCCCCGACTAAGGAGGCCCCACAGCTGCCCAGCACTGGCAGCTCCTGGCCACGCCCCTCCCTCCCCGCCCCCAGCGAGGACAGCGCGGCCCTGGCCCTGGCCCTGGCCCTGGCCGAGCCGCTGGGATGTGGCCTGTGAGTCAGCCAGCAGGACGGGACTCTTACGGCCACTTGCATCAGATGTCCCTGCCAGCGGGGAGGGAGGCCACGCCCCTGCCGAGCCCCTTGCTTATCAGGGGCCCTAGTGGGATGGGGGGGCAGGGGCCGGGCTGCACCTGGTCCCACTGGCCCTGGGCCCTGGGCGCTCCTCCCGCACCAGGTCTGAGCCCTGCCCGAGGCTCGGGAGCCGGCTCCGAGCAGGGCACGGGCTGGGGAGGGCGCTCAGGGTCACGCCCCCACGCCTCCGTCTCCCCGCCCTGCTTCTGCACACGCGAGACGCCAGCTTTGCTGGGCCGCTGTGACCCCTGGTGGGGCCGGCGCACACGGTGCCGGTAGCCCAGAGCAGTCACCGACACCGGGGTCAGTTTGAAAGGCAGAGAGAGACTGACAGGGCTGCCCCGCGCTGGGTCACTCCCCAGGCGCCCGCAGCAGCCAGGGCTGGGCCAGGCCGGAGCTGGGGGCTCCATCTGGGTCTCCCACCGTGGTGACGGAGCCCCCGGGGTCCCAGCCAGACCCACGGAGGAGAGGTCGAGTGAGCCCCGACCCCCCAGCTCAAAACCAAAGGCCCAGGGCCAGGGAGGGGCCGGAGGGCCAGGAGGTCTCTCTGAGCAGCAGGTGCTGAGGCTGGCCACGCCCCTCCAGGCCCGGGCAGGTGGGACTAGGACCTGCGCCTCTGGGAGGAGGCCGGGGGCACGGCCATCCCTGGGGTAGGCCCTGGGCCGATGCTGGAGCCCCCAGGGGCGGCTGTGCGTGGGGACCCCTTTCCAGGTGCTGTGAGCCCTGGCCTGTGGGGTGGGACAGCAGGTGCTGGCTGGGGGCTCCCCGCGCCTTCAACTGGCGAAGACTAGTGGTGGCCCGGGGCTGAGAGGGGCCCTGAGCCCCCGCGCCTGCTCACCCAGGCCCCACCCCTCGCCCGCCCCTACACCCCATCTGCAAGGCCGGGGTGGGCGGGGTCAAGGGGCCCGGTCCTGACACCTGCTCCCCAGGCTGCAGGGCCGGGGCCACCCGAGTCGGAAGCAATGGGGCTGAGCCTGGGTGGGGGGGAACTGCCCCCCCCCCCCCCGCTGAGACCCCAGGACAGAAAGCCAGGACTGAGCCTAGAAGGGGGCCCGGAGGGTTCCTGGGGAGAGACGGCCGCCCTGGGAGACGGGGCAGGGCAGGTGCCCGGCCGCGTGCCGCTTCAGGTGTGGGGTGTCCGCGGCCAGGCTGGGGTCCGGCGGCCGCAGGGGCGGGAGGGAAGCGAGGGAAGGAAGAGGGTGGAGGGCGGGGGCGAGCCAGGACCTGCGCCCCGCCCCGCTTCCTGTTTGTCCGTTTTGGGGCCAGCACCTCCCGGGAGCTCCTCCCGCCACAGGTCCTCTCCCAGGCTGCCCCGCAGACCCCCTGCGGGGGTCTCCACGGGTCCGGCGTCCATGCACCCATGGACAACAAGGGTGTGTGCACGCGTGCGCCCGGGACGTGCCCTGGAGCCCCTCCCAGCCCCCACACCAATGCCTGCCCCCGCGTCCTGACACACGGGGCTTGGCTGCCCCCCGCCCGGGCGCAAGCAGAGGACTCCGCGATTCAGGGGAGCCCTGTGCTGTCGCGACCGGGGGTGCTCCTGGCGTGGGGTGGGAGGGGCCAGGACGAAGCCAGGAGCTCCACCCGGGGACCCCCGTGGGCGCAGGGGCCATCAGCAGGGGGCAGCATCGGAAGTCGAGCAGCCGGGACTGGAACCAGCGCCCAGCACACCATGACGGGCCGCGGGGACAGACAGGGAGGGGGCTGGGAGGATGTGGCCCCCGGGCCAGGGCTGCGGCCATGACCTCAAACGTGGCTCAGAGAATGCTTGTGTGCAGCCCCCCCCCTCCAGCTCACAGGCCTCCACACAGCACGCGTCTGCACATGCGCGTCCGGCCAGCACCCGCCCACGCCCTCGCGGTGTGGCTGTCCCCGGGGCGAGGCAGCGGCCCCACTGCACGCAGACCCCCAGGGGACCAGCGCGGCAGGGAGGGGAGGGGAGGACACTGGAGGGAGGGGTCACTCCCGGGCAGGGCCAGCAGCACTGACCACCGCCTCACACACACACCACCAACGGCCCCAGGGTGGACGAGGCCCCTGTGGCCTGGGGGGAGGGGCAGCAGGTGCGTGGAGGCCGCTCCTGTGGAGTGGAAGGCGTTCACCAGTATAGGGATGCGCCATGGAAGATTCTGGAAGGGTGGGCGGGGCGGCAGCCGAGGGGCGGGGCTCCCCGTCTTGGAAGTCAGGGTTTGCTGGGGTGGGATGGTCGCCCCCTCCCTGGCCCCCCGCGCCCACCCCCAGGGCTCCTGCCCAGCCAGGCTGCCAGGCCCCGGGCAGCTGAGCCAGATTCGGGGGACCGGCAGTGGGAGCCGTGGCAGGTGCAGAGCGAGGCGTCGCTGAGAGAGGGAGCAGATCCAGGACCTTGCCGACGGGCCGGGGGACGGCCAGAAAGGGGACCATATGGCAGGAGCCGGCTCAGCGCCAAGGTCCCGCCGCCGCCAGGGCCAGGAGGCCAGGGGAGGTGGACCACGGACCCGAGCGCTGAGCGCCGCACTGCGCAGGCGCGCGCCAGGAAGTCGGGCCCAGCCTGCCCCCAGGACGCGCAGCCGCACTCGGCACCTGGGCAGGCCCCGCCCCTCGAGTCTCACCCCTTCCCTCGCGGGGGCGTGGCCGAGGCGTGTCCTGCGTCGGGGGGCGGGACCTGGCCGGGGTCGGGCCTATAAAAGCGGCGGCGGCGGCGGCGCGCCCGGCTCCTCTCGGCGGCGGCGGCCCAGACGGGGGAGTCCCGCGGTGGCGGCGGTGGCGGCGCTGTTCCCCGCGCGGTCCGCGGAGCGGGGTCCGGGCTGCGCGACGTCGGGCGGCGGCGGCGGCACTGCGGCCCCGGCCCGAGCCCGACTCCGGTGAGTGCGGCCCGCGGGCCCCGGGGCCCCCGACCCGGGCGCGGGCAGAGGGGCCCGGCGGAGCCCTCGCCGCCCCCGGCTGGCCGGGCGCCGCCGCTCACCGCGTCCCTTTGTCTGCTCCCGCCCTCAGGGTCCGGTCCCCGGCCGCCCCCCGCCCGCGGGCCGCCCCCCGGGCCCTGCGTCCCCTCCCCCGCCGGCGGGGCCCGGACAGAAGATGGTGCACCGGAAAACAGCCGACGTCCAGCGCTTCCACCGTTCGTTCAAGGTGAGGCCGGGGTCGGCCCCGACGCGGAGGGCGCCGGTGTGTGCGAGGGGGGGTCCCCAGGCTGCAGCCGCGGCGTCGAACCCCAGCGGGGCCCGCGGTGTGCCCGCCCGCGGGGCCCCTGGCTCTGTGTGTCCGGCAGGCGCCGGGCGGGCGAGCGCCCTGGGGAGGGGTCTGCAGGGCCTGTGGGTCCCTCGGTCGGGATCCGGCCGGGCCGCGTGACCCCCGCGAGCCCCGGCCCGTGCGGCCCCGGTGGGGAGGGGCCCGCCCTGCGTGCGGCCTCCCTGGGGTCGCGGCCCCCCGCTCCCGCCGCGGGCCGTGCGGTGCGGTGGGGGGCGCGTTGCGCCCCCGCAGCCCGCACCCCCCGCACCCCGGCCCGCGGGCCGCTTCCTGTCGGGGCGGGAAGTTGGGCCGGCGCCCCGGCCGGTCTCACATGAGCGGCGGGGCGGGGCGGGGCGGGAGGGCAGGTGCCGGGCAGGGGCCCCGCGGGGCGGCCCGGGGACGCGGTGATGTCAGCTCCCGCCCCGCCCGCGGCCGGTTATGTAATGGCTCCCGGCTTCGCGGGACGCGACCTGTTGCGGGTGCAGGCGGCGGGACGTGAGTGCGCGCGCGTGTACATATGTGTACATGTGTGTGCGCGTGTGTGCTCATATGTGTACGTGAGTGTGCTCATGTGTGTGCGCGTGAGTGTGTACATGTGTGTGGGTGCGCGAGTGTGTGCTCATGAGTGTGTACGTGTGTACATGTGAGTGTGCATGTGTGCGCAAGTGACTACATGTTTGTACACGTGTGTGCACGTGTGTACATGAGTGTGAGTGTGCACATGTATGAGTGCATGTGTGTGCTCATGTGTGTGCGTGTGTGAATGCATGTGAGTGTGTGAGTGGTTACGTGTGTACGTTTGTACATGTGAGTGCGTGTGAGAGTGTGCACGTGTGAGTTTGTGAATTTGCGGGTGCGGGTGACTGCACGTGTGTATAAATCTGTGTGCACATGTGAGGGTGACACGTGTGTGCATTTATGTGTGCGTGTGCCTGCATGTGTGTGCGGGTGACTGTGGTGTGTGTACATGAGTGTGTGTGTCTCTGTGTGTGTGAGTGTGTGTGTGTGCACGCGCAGGTGGAGGGGGGGCGGGGGGGAGTGGCCAGAACCTCAGGCCCCGCCCAGCCGGTGTCCCCAGGGGCCATCCTGGCTGTGGCCTTGGCCTTGGCGGGTCCCGGGGCTCTGGGTGGGCCTGCGACGCTCCCTGGCGTGGTCTCCCCTGGGGGGGGGCGGGAGCCCAGGCGGGGTCAGTGCGGGGTGGGGCTGCGCCCCCCGCCAGGCCCGCCCACACCCCGGCGCCACGCAGACTGCCCGGAGCAGACGGAGCCGCCCAGGACGGGGAGCCCTGATGGGCCGCCCTCCCGCCGCCGGGGTTCCCCTCGCGACACCTGCTTCAGGGCGAGACAGTGGGAGCCCCGTGGGCGCCGGCCGAGCCCGCGGTGCCGCCGGTCCCGGCCCCTGGACGGGCGCAGGCGCTCAGCCAGGCCTGGGCAGCCGCGCCGGCTCAGCCACGGCCCCCCGGCTCTGGGGCGGGCGAGCGCCAGCCGTGGCCGATCCCTGCCCGAGCCTCGTGGCCCCCTTGCTGTGGCCGGCCGGGGCCGCCTCGGTGCGGGGAGCCGCAGGTGCCGTGCCGGCCTCCCGCCACCCTGCGGGCTCGCTCCCTCCCACGGCCCAGGCCTGAGCACGGGCGGCCCTCAGGTCTCCCCCTGCAGGACCACCTGCCGTCCACCGCGCCCCGCGGCCTGCAGGCCCCCGGGGGTGAGCCCGCCCCGGCTCACGCGGGGCTGCGCCGGCCTCGCCCGGTCAGGGCCGGGGACCCGCGGGGGCTTGGGCTTGGCCGCAGGGGCCGTGGGGCCTGGGCAGCGCGGCCTGGCCGCCCCGGGCGCCAGCGCCGGTCCCCAGGGCTGTGAGGCGCTGTCTGCCGAGTCAGCAGCTGTGGCGGGGTTGGCGGGGGCTGCCCGCCCCGAGCTGGACGGAGCTGGACGGAGCTGGACGGAGCTGGACGGAGCGGGCGGTCCGGGCCGCCACAGGCACGCGCGGAGGTGTGGACGCGGCCCGGCCCTCGTCAGACCAGGGCTCCCCAGGCGGGGAGGAGGGGGCGCTGAGGGCCATGCCCGGGGTCACCGGCGGGGCCGGCCCGGGAGGCCGTGGGAAAGCAGGCCCGGCCGCCCGGCGGGAGCCCCGCCCGGTGACTCACCCCTCCTCCTGCCCCGTCCCTTTGATGTCCCGGCTGCGCGTGGTCAGCCGGCCGTGCAGGCTGCCCCATTCTGGGGTGAGCAGACCCAGGCCAGAGCCCAGCCCCGGCCCTGGCGGCACCCCCAGGCATGGCGGCCTTGCGTGGGCCCCAGGCTCGGCCCAGTGTCCCCGCGGGAGCAGGGTACCCCCAGGGTGATGCGTGGGTCCGGGAGCCCCTGGTGCCACCGCTGCCTGGGGGGCGGGGCCTGGTCTCAGGGTCCCAGCCTGGGTGAGGGGGCGGGGCCTGGTCTCAGGGTCCCAGCCTGGGCGAGGGGGCGGGGCCTGGTCTCAGGGTCCCAGCCTGGGTGAGGGGGCGGGGCCTGGTCTCAGGTCTCAGCCTGGGTGAGGGGCAGGGCCTGGTCTCAGGGTCCCAGCCTGGGTGAGGGGCGGGGCCTGGTCTCAGGGTCCCAGCCCGGGCGAGGGGGCGGGGCCTGGTCTCAGGTCTCAGCCTGGGTGAGGGGCGGGGCCTGGTCTCAGGGTCCCAGCCTGGGCGAGGGGGCGGGGCCTGGCCTCAGGGTCCCAGCCTGGGTGAGGGGCGGGGCCTGGTCTCAGGGTCCCAGCCTGGGTGAGGGGGCGGGGCCTGGTCTCAGGTCTCAGCCTGGGTGAGGGGCAGGGCCTGGTCTCAGGGTCCCAGCCTGGGCGAGGGGGCGGGGCCTGAGCGCGCTGTCCCCCCCCCCGCAGGCACAGGACCCTTTGGAGCTGGCCTTGTCCCTAGAGCAGGCCCACCTGGGGGACACGGACTGCAGCCCGGAGCTCGAGGCCCGCCCCGGTGAGCGGCAGGGCGGGGGGTGGGCGAGAGCGGGGGGCGAGGCCGGGGGCGCCCTGCTGACCCCCTGCTGACCCCCGTCTGGCCGTCGGCACAGACATGCCCGCCAGCCAGCCCATCGACATCCCGGACGCCAAGAAGAGGGGCAAGAAGAAGAAACGGGGCCGCGCCACCGACAGCTTCTCGGGCAGGTTCGAAGGTGAGCGCCGGTGCGTGAGTGTGAGTGTGCAGGGCGTGTGTGTGTGCACAGGGGTGTGTGTGCGCCGGGTGATTGTGAGTGTGTGCACGGGGTGTGTGTGTGCAGTGTGTGTGCACGGGGGTGTGTGCATGCCGGGTGATTGTGTGTGCACAGGGGTGTGCGTGCATACGGGTGTGTGTGTACAGGGGTGCATGAGTGTGCAGTGTGTGTGCACGGGGTGTGTGTGTGCACGGTGTGTGTGTGCAGTGTGTGTGTGTGCCGGGTGATTGTGAGTGTGCACGGGGTGTGTGTGCACAGTGTGAGTGTGTGTGTGCGCCGGGTGTGCACTGGGGGCCCAGGCCCTCACGGCCCCGCTGCCCCCAGACGTCTACCAGCTGCAGGAGGACGTGCTGGGGGAGGGCGCCCACGCCCGCGTGCAGACTTGCGTCAACCTCATCACCAACCAGGAGTACGCGGTCAAGGTGAGGGCTGGCCCCCCCCGCCCAGGTGGCCAGGCTGGGGCTGGGGTCGGAGGCCGCGCGGGCCGGCTGCCCCAGGGTGAGCCCGGCAGAGGGGGCAGCACGGGCAGCAGGCCCGGGCCCACTGCTGCCCGCCCAGGCCCTGGCCCGCCCGTGCCCCGAGACCGCCCGCGCTCCCTCCAGGCTCCCTGGGAAACCGCACCTGGTGCTCCCTGGCACGAGGGCCGGGCGTGGCCTGGGCAGCCCCCGCCCCCGGGCAGGAAGGCGTGGTCCCGGCCCGCACGGGTGGGGGTGCGGCCGGCGTCCTCCGCGCCCTCCTGGCCAGCGGCCTCGCTCTGTCCGTGTAGCGCGTGTAGGGAAACGGGCTGGGGGCCTCCTGGCTGCCTCTCCGGGAGGTGGCACCCGGGCCGGTGGGGCTCGGGGGCTCGGACCCCAGCTGGGACCCCGGGAGGCTCCCGCCAGCGGGGAGGGACCCTGCTGTGTCCCCAGGGGCTGGCTCGCGGCCCAGGCCGCCTCTGCCCTCCCTGGCACAGGTGTGTTTGTCACGGAACAGAACAGAGCGCCGGGCAGGGTGCCCTGGGCACGAGTGGCCGCCCAGCCAGGACGGGCTGGAATGTCCAGCCCGGGAAGCCAACCCCAGTGCGGCCTGGGAGTCAGCAGGCGCCTGCCCGGCGCTGTGGCCCGGGGCGGGACAGGACGGGGCCGCAGAGACCGAGGCTGGCTTCCCGGGGCGGCCGGGCAGCTCTCAGGGTCAGCCCCCGGGGGCGGGGGACGGCGGCTGCCCAGGCTGGCACAGAGCCAGGGGCAGGGCGGGGGCAGCAGCCGCAGGGCCAGAGCAAAGTGGCCGGGCTGGCCGCCAGGTGCCACGAGGCCGCCGGTTCCTGGGTCACGTGGGGCTGAGCCACCTGACTGCGGGGGGGGGGCACAGAAGCCTCTGGACCCGCGGAGGGGTGGGCGCGCCTGCCGACGCCGCAGTTCTGGCCTCCAGCGAGCCCCGCGCCCCCTCGACCGCTGCCGAATGGAGGGCAAAGGTCGCGCTGAGTCTCCGGCCGGCCCCGGGCAGCCCGCTGACCGCCAGTGTCCCCCCCATCTGCCACTGTCCCCCGCTGACCGCCAGTGCCCCCGCTGACCGCCGCTGTCCCCCCAGGACCACCAGTGTCCCCCGCTGACCACCAGTGCCCCCGCTGACCGCTGCTGTCCCCCCAGGACCACCAGTGTCCCCCGCTGACCAGTGTCCCCCGCCCGTGCAGATCATCGAGAAGCAGCCGGGCCACATCCGGAGCCGGGTCTTCCGGGAGGTGGAGATGCTGTACCAGTGCCAGGGACACAGGTGGGCCCCCCCCCACAGGGACACAGGGCGCCCCCCCCCAGGGACACAGGTAGGGGCGCCCCCCACCAGGCGGCACAGGTAGGGCGCTTGCCCCTCCCCCAGGGACACAGGGCGCCCTCGCCCCTCCCCCAGAGACAGAGGGCGCCCTCGCCCCTCCCCCAGGGACACAGGTAGGGGGCACCTCCCCGCCCAGGGACACAGGTAGGGCACCCCCTAGGCGGCACAGGTAGGGCGCTTGCCCCTCCCCCAGGGATACAGGTAGGCGCCCCCCAGGCGGTACAGGGCGCCCTCGCCCCTCCCCCAGGGACACAGGCAGGCCCCCCCAGGCGGCACGGGGGGGGGCAGGGCCTCAGGGGCCTCAACTCCTCCCCCAGAAACGTTCTGGAGCTGATCGAGTTCTTCGAGGAAGAGGACCGCTTCTACCTGGTGTTTGAGAAGATGCGGGGCGGTAGGCGGGGCCGGGGGGCGGTGGGTGGGGCCGGGGGCGTGGCGGGGCGTGGCCGTCGGGGCGGGGGGGTGGGCGGGGCGCTGACCGCCGCGTCCCACAGGCTCCATCCTGAACCACATCCACCAGCGGCGGCACTTCAACGAGCTGGAGGCCAGCGTGGTGGTGCAGGACGTGGCCAGCGCCCTGGACTTCCTGCATAACAAAGGTGCGCGCCTCCGCTGCCCCGGGCCGCGCCCACGGGGCGTGGCCGCCGCGCCCTGACCCCGCCCCTCTGCCCGCCCCCAGGCATCGCCCACAGGGACCTGAAGCCCGAGAACATCCTGTGTGAGCACCCCGACCAGGTGAGCCGGCCGCAGGGTGGTGAGCCGCGCGCGCGGGCCTGCGTCCCGGGCTCTCACCGCCCCGCCCGCCCGCCCGCCCGCCCGCCAGGTGTCCCCCGTGAAGATCTGCGACTTCGACCTGGGCAGCGGCATCAAACTGAACGGGGACTGCTCGCCCATCTCCACCCCGGAGCTGCTCACCCCGGTGAGGGCCCGCGGCGCCGGGCTTCGGGGACCGTGCGGTTGCGCAACCCGCAGGTGCCCCGGCCGGTCCTGCCGCTCGGGCGCGGAGCTGGGGCTTCCGCTTAGCAACAGCGGCTGATTGGCCGGGCGGGGCGGGGGGCGGGGCGGGGGGCGGGGCGGGCCCACGGCAGCACCTGCCGACTGGGCGGGGCCGAGCAGGCTCGCAACAGCAGCTGCTGATTGGTTGGGCGGAGCAGAGGGGGCGGGGCGGGCCGGGCGGGTCCGTGGCACCTGCTGACGGGGCGGGGCGCTCCCGGCTTCTGGTCTCTGATTGGCGGGGCGCCGCGGCAGCCACTGACCCCGCCCGCGCGCGCTTGCGCAGTGCGGCTCGGCTGAGTACATGGCCCCGGAGGTGGTGGAGGCGTTCAGCGAGGAAGCGAGCATCTACGACAAGCGCTGCGACCTGTGGAGCCTGGGCGTCATCCTCTACATCCTGCTCAGCGGCTACCCGCCCTTCGTGGGCCGCTGCGGCAGCGACTGCGGCTGGGACCGCGGCGAGGCCTGCCCGGCCTGCCAGGTGCGCGGGGGCGGGGCGGGGGCGGTGTGCGTGGGGCGGGGCAGTGATGGGGGCGGGGCTGGCGGCAGGGCGGGGGTGGGGCAGGGGTGTGCGCGGGGGCGGGGCTGGCGGGGCGGGGCGGGGCTGGCGGCGGGGCAGCGATGGGGCGGGGCTGGGGACAGTGTGCGCGGGGCGGGGCGGGGCTGGCGGCGGGGCAGCGATGGGGCGGGGCGGGGCTGGGTCCATGTGGGGGCGGGGCTGGCGGCGCGGCAGGGGTCCGCCCCGGCCGCTCAGCCCCGCCCTCTGCGCCCCCAGAGCATGTTGTTCGAGAGCATCCAGCAGGGCAAGTACGAGTTCCCCGACAAGGACTGGGCGCACATCTCGCTCGCCGCCAAAGACCTCATCTCCAAGCTGCTGGTGCGGGACGCCAAGCAGCGGCTGAGCGCCGCGCAGGTCCTGCAGCACCCGTGGGTGCAGGGGGTGAGGACGCGGGCCGGGCGGGCGTGGCGGGGCGGGGTGGGGCCGTGTGTCCTGCAGCCGCTGTCGCAGCCTGGCCTGGAGATGGGGGCAGGTGGGGGCTCGGCCTGGCCCTGGGGGGCAGGTGGGGGCGGGGCGGGGGCTCGGCCTGGCCCTGGGACCCCGGGATGGCCCGCGGTCCACTGTTGCAGCCTGGCCTGGAGATGGGGGGCAGGGTGGGGGCGGGGCCTGGCCCTGGGACCCCGGGATGGCCCGCGGTCCACCAGCCTGGCCTGGAGATGGGGGACAGGATGGGGGCTCGGCCTGGCCCTGGGGGGCAGGTGGGGGCGGGGCGGGGGCTCGGCCTGGCCCTGGGACCCCGGGGTGCGCCGCGGCCCGCTGTCGAGCCCCTCCCGTCTCCTTGCAGTGCGCCCCCGAGAACACCCTGCCCACGCCCATGGTCCTGCAGAGGTGAGAGCCGCTCTGGGCCGCAGGGGCTGGGGGCGTGGCGGGGCGGGGGCGGTGGGCCGCAGGGGCTGGGGGCGGGGCGGGGCCTCCGGGGACCCTCCCTGAGCGCCGCCCCGCCCCGCCCCCGCAGGAACAGCTGTGCCAAAGATCTCACGTCGTTCGCGGCCGAGGCCATGGCGGTGAACCGGCAGCTGGCCCAGCGCGAGGACGCGGCCGAGGCGGCCCCGCCCGTGGTCATCCGAGCTACCTCACGCTGCCTGCCGCTGTCGCCGCCCTCCGAGTCCCAGCTGGCCCAGCGGCGGCAGCGCGCCAGCCCGGCGGCCGGCGTGGTGCTGGTGGGCGACCGCGGCTGAGCCGAGCTGCGGGCCGGCGGTGTGTGTTTGTAGGATTTTGCTGTTGGGTTTGCCCCTTTTCCCGTTTCTCCCCGCCTCGCACCCCGTTTCCCCTTTCCACGGTGTCAAAGCCAGCCGCGCCGGCGAGAGCAAGGGCGCCTACTGTGAAGCCCCGCCCCCGGCCGCCCCCGGCCGCCCCCAGGTGGATGGGACGGTGGCCCCGGGCCTGGTCGGGGCGGCGCCCCCGCTGCCCGCCCTCAGCCCCCGGCCGCCTGGTCCCGGGAGAGTTGACAATCCAGGCTTCCTCCGAGGCCCCTGACCTTGACCTTGACCTTAAACTGCAGCTGACCTTGGGGACTCCCACCCCCACCCTGCCCGGGGCCGCCCCGCGGTGGAGGGTGTGGACAGCCGCCTGTCAGCGACACGGGGGCCCCGCAGTGCCCCTTCTCAGGGCTCCGTCTGACCGCGGCCACGTCCGGCCCGGGCCCCACGGGCAGCTGCGCGCTGTCCACCTTCAGGAAAATCGGCCTCGGCCTGGGCCGCCCCGGGAGTGCAGGGCCCCCCAGCCGGGGCGGCCGGCCGCGGACCGCGGTGAAAACTATGCAATCCGAGCTCCCCGCTGCGCGTGCGCGGTCCGGGTCGGCCGTCGTGTTTAGTTTTAAAAAAAAAACACCAACAAAAAAAAAAAGCAAAACCAGGAGACCTGGGCTGACTTGGCGTCCCTGTTGTCGGTACTTGAGCGTCGGCGGGCCTGGCCGGCGGCCCGCGGAGCCGGGCGGAGGAGGCCGAGGGTCGGACGCCCGGCACGGCGGGGACCGAGCACTTTACCGCGCGGGCTTTTGTATCCGTTTTGTACGCATTTAATAAAAGTCAACGCAAACCTGCGGGGCCCTGGTGGCTGAGCCGCAGCTTCGGTGAGAGCCCCGGGTTTACCCGGACCCCAGCGCCCCCACGTGCGCGTCGCCTGGCCCCGCCTAGGGCTGGACTGCCCCCCAGCCAAGTTCAGGTGCAGCCTCCTGGGGGCCCCCAGTGCCCGTTCCCTGCCCCCCCCCCCGTCCTGGGCCAGCCTCAGTCGCCTCACCTGTAGGCTGGGCACGTGGCACCGGAAGTTCCCACCACGGGGAGGGGCGTGTTCCAGACTGTTCTGTACCTGGCACCCCAGGGGTTGGGGGGCTTCACTCGCTCCCTGGCCATGCCCTGTGGAGGCTGGGGTCTCGGGGGTCCCTGTCCCTGTGGTTCTGTGGGTTGGAGGAATCCTATAGCCAGAGGCACCTGGGAAGCAGGTCCAGAGAGGCCATCGGTGCCCCTGGACAGGGCGTGGGGGCCAGCAACACACGGTGGGGGGGCACCGTGTGCCTCAGTTACCCGTCAGAGAACAGCTGGTCTGGGCGGGTGTAGACAGCAGTGCCCGGGAACCCAGGTCACCTGGCTCACGGCCCCCTGCCCCGTTGTCCTGCCGGGCCCCCACAGCATCGGGCAGGCCCGGGTGCCGGCCCCGCAGCCCAGCCTGGAGCAGCCGCCCGGCCCTCCCCTGCTCCCTCTCCGCTGCCTGGGGACGCCCCAGCCTGGCTGTGGCTGAGCGTCCACCCTGCACGTGGCCAAGGAGACCCGCGGTTCCTTCACCCGCGAGGGTGAGCGCAGCACCGGCTCCTGCTGGCCCCAGGGCTCTGCCCCGCCTGGCGTGTGCGTGCCCGTGCGTGCGTGCATGTGCAAGGCCACACGGGGAGCCGCATGCCCAGGCGGCGCCGTCCCAGGTGGCAGCAGGCCTGGCCGCTGACCGCCCCGTGGCCCCTGCTGCGTGCCAGGGACAGTCTGTCCTCCGAGCAGCGGCTCTGGGCTTTATTTCTGCGGTTTCCTGTCCGATCCCGCCCTCCCCACACCTCGCTTCCCCGGCAGGAAAATCCCGGAGCGGGCGGGGCCAGGGGCCGGATCTCGGCCCCGCCCCTGGGCAGCCGGTGTGAGATGAGGGCCGGGCCGGGCGAGGGGAGCCCTGTGCCACCTTCTGAGCCCAGAAATGGGTTTTATTTAAAAGCTACAAGGAGAGACTTGGACCAGAAGGCCAGGGCTAGGGTGACCACTCCTGGGGCTGGGGGTGACGGGTCGTTCTACAGCGAGGTGACCTGCCCCGACCTTGTGAATGCGCTAAAAGCCATCGGTGCTCCCTTTGCCACCTGCACTGCCCCCGATGGAGATCAGAGGGGCGGACGGAGGGCAGGCGGGGGCGGGGCAGGGAGCCCCCCAGCCCCCCCCCCACTGAAACTCAACTTCACGTGGAATTAGGGCAACAACAGCCAAGCCCAGCCCTGCCTCAGTTTCCCCTCTGGGTATGGCCGACACCTTGGACAATGACAGCGGGCAGCAGGGTCCCCAGGGGTCTCGCCTGAAGACCCCGGGGGGGGGCGGGAAGTGCCTGACCTGGGCGAGGAGGGTCCCCATGCCGTGGGATTCACAGACAGCTGGGGGTGTCCCGCGGCCAGCATGTTACCTGCACGCCGAAAGCGTCACCCCTCAGGTGCACAGGTTCGGCCAGTCCCGCCCTGAGGTCAGCGGCCACCCCGATGCTGCAGCCCTGCCCCCTGGGGTGGAGGACCCCGCTCCCGACCCCTCCCAGTGCAGCTGGGAGGGGGGAGGGGGGAGGCGGGGGGGGGGGCAGGCGCTGGGCCCAGAATGCGGCTCCGCGGCCTGCCGGGTCGGACCTTCCCAGGAGCTGCCCCTGCTGGCTGCGCCCCCAGGGCCCTGCTGACCCCCAGGCTGCGTCCCGGGCGCGCCCGTGCACCCGCGTCTCCTTGTGCACACCGGGAGGCAGCCGTGAGGGCCCTGCGCCCACAGGGGAGGCCCAGGTGGAGCTCCGGGCTCCTGGCGCCAGCCTGGCCCAGCCCCGGCCGCAGCAGCCGTTTAGGGAGCGAACCAGCGGGCACATCTTTCCCTCTCCAAGTGTCTCAAATAAATAAATCAATTTTTAAAAAAAGTATTTCCGTCACTTGTTACCCAGTCCTGCTGTTCAGAGCCAGCGGGAGCACCCCAGGCAGCATGCAAACGAGGGGCGTGGCCTTCGTGGCGGTATGCAAACGAGGGGCGTGGACACTGCCGCAGGTGGAGGCGGTCCCGCGAGCGCTGGGCTCCCAGGCGGCCCCACCAGCGATGCGGACGCGATCCGAGGGGTCGCCCATCCTTGCGTCCCCGAGAACGGCTGGCTCTGCGCGAGGGCGCTTCCCACGCCGTGCGTGGCGGGGCAGGGGCAGGGGCGCGGGCGCCAGTCCTGGCCGGCGCTGAGTGAAGCTGCCCCCCCACCCGAGTGGAGAAGCGCCCGGGAGGCAGAGGAGGCGCTGGCCCCCGCGAGTCCCCCAGCGGCACCGCCCACACTCGCGCGGCTCCCGGGGAGCAGGCCAGCGGTGGGGCCGGCGCACCCCGGGGTCCCAGCCCCCGCTCATGCGCACCCCAGTCCCAGCCCCTGCTCAAGAGCACCCCGGGGTCCCAGCGCCACTCCCCGCTCATGCACACCCTGGGGGGCAGCGGTGACCGGTGAGCGCCCTGCACCCCCCCACCGGAAACCCCACAGGGCTCCTGGCCCCAGCCCGGCCCAGCCCTGGCTGCTGGCATCTGGGGAGTGGACCCGCAGAGGGAAGACCCCTCTCCGTCACTCGCCTCTCAAATAAATACAGCAAAGCCTTAAAAATAAAAATACGAAGAGTGGGCGAGACTGGGGGGGATGCGGGGCAGAATGAAGCGTGTGGCGGGGGAGGGGCCGGCCCGATGAGCCGCGTGGGAGGCGCTCCCGGAGCCCCACCTTAGGCTCTCCTAGCTCCGACCTGCGCGCGCGGTCCGTGTTTTGGGGTCCCCTAGACCCGGAGTCCTGGGTCACCGGAGTGTCCCCTGCTGGCGCCCGGCGCCCTCGAGGGTCCTCGTCTGTGTAGGCGTCCCCTGCGCGGGGCAGTCGGACACGGATCCAGGATCCAGGGCCTGACCCGGAGTCCGCGTGCGCAGCTTAGGGCGGGGGTCGCGGGTCTGAGGCGAGGGGCTCACCGTCTGCGGTCTGGGGCTCAGGAGTCACGACCTGGGTTAGGGGTTCGGGTCCAGTGTGTGATGCTGGCGCCGGGGTCCGGGGCTCAGAACCGAAGCCCCCTCTCCACAACCCGCCCCGCCCCCCGAACTCTCCACTCCCCCGCCCCGCCCCTCATCCTGTCCCCTCCCATCGGCCCCGCCCACCAAGCTCCGCCCAAGGCCCGCCCACTGGGCTGCGCTCCGTCCCGACTCTCACTTCCCGTGCAGCCTCCCTGGCCCCGCCCCCGGCCCGCCTCCTGTTCCCTCCCATCGGCCCCGCCCACCAAGCTCCGCCCAAGGCCCGCCCGCCGGGCTCCGCCCCGTCCCCAGACTCCCACTTCCCGTGCAGCCTCCCAGGCCCCGCCCCCGGCCCCGCCTCCTGTCCCCGCCCTGCCGCCTCCATCGGCCTCGCCCCCAGGCTCCTCCCCAGGACCGCCCGCCGGGCTGCGCTCCGTCCCCAGACTCCCACTTCCCGTGCAGCCTCCTGTCCCCGCCCCCGGCCCCGCCTCCTGGCCCCGCCCTCCCGCCTCCCATCGGCCCCTCGCGGCCCCGCCCACAAGGCCCCGCCCCCGCGCCGCAGCGACAAGATGGCGGCGGGAGGCAGCGGCGGGCGCGCGTCGTGCCCGCCGGGGGTCGGCCCGGGCGCGGGGGGCGCCCCGGGGCCCAGCGCCAACGCCGCCGCGCCCGCCCCGGGCAACGCGGCCGCCGCCGCCGCTGCCGCCGCCGCCGCTGCCGCCGCCGCCGCCGCCGCCTCCGCGCCCGGGCCGGCCCCCGCCGCCGCCGCCGCCGCCGCCGCGCCGGGCCCCGGGGCGGACGCGCAGGCCGCGGGCGCCGAGCGCGAGGAGGCGGCGGGGGCGCTGCTGCGCGAGCCCGCGTACAACTGGCAGGCGTCGAAGCCCACGGTGCAGGAGCGCTTCGCCTTCCTCTTCAACAACGAGGTGCTGTGCGACGTGCACTTCCTGGTGGGGAAGGGGCTCGGCGCGCAGCGCGTCCCGGCGCACAGGTGGGCGCGCGGCCCGCGCCGCAGGCTCCCTCCCCGTCGCGAGGCCGCCCTCCGGGAGCGCGGGGGGCGTCGGCTCGGGAGCAGCCCCTCCTGGGGCCCCCGCGGTGGGGCCCGGGCTGGGGGCGCGGGGTCCCCCCCCCGGGGCGTCCCTGCCCGCGTCGGGGTCCTCGGGCGCCGGCCTGCCGTGCGTCAGGTCACCGCGCGCTGCTCCGTCATCCTGGGAGCCGGGCCGTCCCCCGCGCGACGCCCGGAGCCAGCGCCGGCGGGGTCCAGCCGGGGTCAGGGGCTCGGATCTCGGGGTGTGAGTGGGGGGCGGCTGCTGGGGCCCCGGGCTGACCTTGGCTTGGGGGCCCTCGGAGAGCGGGGGACCACGGTGGGGACAGGTGTTTCGGCCGCAGTGGAGGGGGCCTGGGGTCCGGGCGCGGCCGCCTGAGCAGCAGTGAGGGGCGCCTGGCCTGGCCCCGGGGGCTTTGAGGTGCAGGGGGAGGTCTGGGGGCGTCCGGGGGGCCGCGCAGGTCCCGGCTTCCGTGGAGCCGCCGCCATGGTCTCGGGTGTGTGGCTGAGCGCCCCCGTGGGGGCAGGTGCAGGACTGGGGGCCCAGCCTGCCGTGCCTCAGTTTCCACTCCTGTGCAATGGGACCCTCAGTGCGTCCCCCCCCCCCCCAGTCTGCTGGGACGCCCTGGCCCAACACAGGGGTCCTGCGCTCTCCGCTCCCCGCAGGGTGGGCTGGGCCGCGCTACTCCCTGGGAACACAGGGCAGCCCCCCGAGGTGCGCTGGGTGTGGGGGGCGGCCCTGGCCTCCGGGCCCCCCACCCCCGCGTCCACACCCGAGGGTCCCCAGGGTGCGGCTGGCGCTGTTTGCAGGTGGGGCAGCGGCGCCCCCTGTGGCAGCGTCCGGGTCAGACAGGAGCGGGCTGGGGGCAGCGGAGAATCCCCCCCCCAAGGCTGGGCTCCGGGACCCCAGAGAGGCGGGGAGGCCACAGCCCTGCCCACGCGCCGCCCCGGCCTTCCTCACGGCCGCCCCCGGTAGCGGCCACCGGGGTCCTGCGGGGTCCTGGCGGGGGTCCTGGCGGGGGTCCTGGCGGGGTCCTGCGGGGGTCCTGCAGGGTCCTGGCGGGGGTCCTGGCGGGGGGGGGTCCTGCGGGGTGCTGGCGGGGGTCCTGGCGGGGGGGGGGTCCTGCGGGGTGCTGGCGGGGTCCTGGCGGGGGTCCTGCAGGGTCCTGGTGGGGGTCCTGGTGGGGTCCTGCAGGGTCCTGGCGGGGTCCTGGGGCGTCCTGGGGCCCTGGGCGAGGATGTTGGGTCGGGATGAGGCCTGAGTGCCCGTGCGCGGGAGGCGGCCCCAGGCCTGGTCCCCCCACGGCCGCTGTGGGAGGCGGAGCCTGGGGCTCGTGGGTCCCGGTGGGGCGGTCCCAGTAGCTGAGCGCGGGCAGCTCCCCTGCGCTGGACTGGGCGGCGCTGCCGCCACTCACCCCTGGGTGCGCCGGCATCAGCAGAGGCGCGCGCTTTCGTTCCAATAAAACTTTACTTGTGAAGGCCAGCAGGCCGAGCCGCCCGGGCATCCCGGTGGGCACCGGCACGAGTCCGGGAGTCCCGGCTGCTCCGCTTCTAATCCGGCTTCTTGCCGGCGGGCCTGGGAGGCAGCAGATGAGGGCTCAGGCCCCGGGCAGCCCGGACGGAGCCCCTGGCCCCTGGCCCCGCCCAGCTGCTGCGGGCAGTTGGGAGTGAGCCAGCGGTGGACGCTGTGTCCTGCGACTCTGGCGGCCGCTGTGCTGGGCGGCTGGCGCTCCCCGGGGTCGCGGCGTGTGCGTGCCCCTGCCGGGCTTTTCCCGGAGGCAGACACGGCTCCCGCGGGCTGGGCTGGGGGCTCAGCCCAGGCCTCCCCGGGGCGGCAGGGGCCCCAGCGCCATCCGCTTTGGCGGGCAGCTGGGGTCAGGAGCCGGCGTGCGGCCACTTGGTTCGTTTGCTTGAAGGCGGGTTAGGAGGAGGCAGGCGGCCGCGCTGGGCCGGCTGGGCCGCCGATGCCCCACACCGGACTCGGTGCAGGTCGCTGGGTTCGGGTCTCCGTGGCCGCGGGGCCGGTCGGGGCCGGTGGTGACTACGGTCTGGCCGGCAGGCGGCTGTCCGCGGTGAGGGCGGCGTGACCGTGCTGGTCACCGCACGCTTTGAACCCGGCGACACCCGGCGCCCCCGCCTGGTGCCGCTCCGCGGGCCCCCCCCACGCCCCGGCCAGGGCTCCCCCGCGGGTGCAGGGGCCCAGCACGTGGCCATCTCCGCTGGTGCCAGGTGGAGGCTTAGCCCGCTGCGCCACAGCGCCGCCCGCAAATCCGTCAGCCTCGACGCAAACGGGCCGCGGGGGAGGCCCCGCCTGCAGGCCCGCACCCCACGTGGGCGCGGGTTCGAGTCCCGGCTGCTCCACTTCCGGTCTGGCTCCCTGCTGTG
Organism: Oryctolagus cuniculus; assembly: GCF_964237555.1. Lineage (NCBI taxonomy): Eukaryota > Metazoa > Chordata > Mammalia > Lagomorpha > Leporidae > Oryctolagus > Oryctolagus cuniculus. The sequence continues at coordinate 58,986,931 of NC_091447.1, read as the reverse complement.
GCCTGGGAGGGCAGTGGACGATGGCCCGGTGCTCGGGCCCTGCACCCGCGTGGGGGACCCGGATGGGGCTCCTGGCTCCGGTCACTGAGGCCATAGAGTGCCCCGGCGGATGGGAGCCGCCCGCCCGCCCTCCCTCCCTCCCACTCTGACTTCTTCAAATGAGTAGAATAAGTATTCAAAAGTGGAAACGCACGCTCTGAGGTGGCCGGGCCTCCCCGCGCGGGCCGGGGGCTCTGGGCGCCTGCGTGGAGGCGGCTGAGGGTCCTCGGACGGGCGTGTCCGCGAGGGCCTGAAGAGCCCTGTGCGCGTGGGTTTCCGCCCGCACACGCGTGTCCACACGCGGGGGCGCTCGGGGCTCTCCGGGTCCTCACCGCACAGAGCCGCCCCGTCCCCGGGGTCTCCGGAGGCGGGCGGGCGGGGCGGGGGTGGGAGCCCGGCTCTGCGGGCGGCGGGCGGCCCAGGTATTGAGGTGGAGACCCGGAGGCGGCAGGGCTGCCCCCGGCACCTTGGCTTTGCTGCTGGGTTTATTTGAAAGGCACGGGTACAGAGGGGGAGGGGCTCTCCCAGCTGCTGGTTCGCCCCCCAAACGGCTGCAGCGGCCGGGCTGGAGCCGGGAGCCAGGAGCTCCGTGTGGGTCTCCCACGCGGGTGCAGGGCCCAGCACTGGGCCATCGTCCACTGCCCTCCCAGGCCACAGCAGGGAGCTGGATGGGGAGTGGAGCAGCCGGGACTCGAACCCGTGCCCATGTGGGGTGCGGGCCCGCAGGCAACGTTTCCCTGCTGTGCCACAGTCACCCCCACCTCCTCGCTCTAAAAGGAGACTTCCCTGGAAGGGCCTCCAGCCCCTGGCAGCCACAGGTCCCCCTCCCGTCCCCGTGGAGCCCCCCCCCCGTCCCGGCCATGTCCCGCCCCCGTGGAGCCCCCCCCCCGTCCCGGCCGTGTCCCGCCCCCGTGGAGCCCCGCCCTGCACGTGTCGTTGGTGGAGCCCCCCCCCCCCCCCGTCCTGGCCGCGGCCTGCGTGTCCCCGGGTTGAGGTCCTCGGGTCCTGCACGCGTGGCGAGTGGCCGCCCTGAATCCACCCAGCGTCCGTGGTCAGCGCAGCGGCGCCCACCTCTGGCTGCTGTGTGGTGCACGCCGCACCCGGGGGGGGGGGCAGGCAGAGGGGCCTGGGGGCGGCTGGCCACCGAGAGCCGCGAGGGTGCGGAGGACCCCTGGGCAGGTGTGGGGGGGGGGAGGGTGGGGCCGCGCCCCCGGGTCTCTCCTGGGGGGGTGGCCTGTGCGTCTCGGTGGGGGAGGGGCTCTGCGTGGCTGCTGAGCATGGGGGGGGCCAGGCCGGGGCCGTGGACGAGGCCGAGCTGCGTCCCCCAGCAGTGGGGGCGGTGCAGGGCCTTGCAGGCTGGGGGGGCTGCTCCCGGGGTCGGGTGGGGCCCGCCCCGCCCCGCCCCGCTCCCGAGGCCACCGCCCGCCTGGCCGTCGCTCCCGCCCCGCACCTCAGCCCGCGGGACCCCCCACAGCCTGGGGAGTCCGTCAGGGCGGGGGGGCGGCCCGGGTCTCCCTGCCCCCACCCTCTGCGGTCCGGGTGCTGGGCGGGGCGCCCGCTGGGCTGGCGCAGGCTGAGGGCGGGCGTCTCTCTGCCTCAGGTTCGTGCTGGCCGTGGGCAGCGCCGTCTTTGACGCCATGTTCAACGGGGGCATGGCCACCACGTCCACGGAGATCGAGCTGCCCGACGTCGAGCCCGCCGCCTTTCTGGCGCTGCTCAAGTGAGGCCTGGCGGTGTGTCGGGGGGGGGCCTCCGTCCAGCGGTCACTGCCCAGATGGCCGCAGCGGCCTGGGTCGGGCCGGGCTGAAGCCAGGAGCGTCCTCCGGGTCGCCCACGCGGGTGCAGGGACCTGAGGACCGGGGCCATCGTCCACTGCTCTCCCAGGCCACAGCCGGGACTCGAACCTGCGCCCTGCGGGACGAGGGCCCGCCTCCTGGCTTCTTAGTTGGCCCGGGGCGGCGCGGTGGGGATCCCGCGGGGCTGGGCTGCCGGGGCGGGCGCGCCATTCCCTGGGGTGGGGGGACCCAGCCCTCGACACGGATTCCAGGAGGTTCCTGGCGCAGTTGCGGCCGGGGTGGGTGCTGCGCCTCAGAGCCCGCGCCGCCCGCCCGCAGGTTCCTGTACTCGGATGAGGTGCAGATCGGGCCCGAGACGGTCATGACCACGCTGTACACGGCCAAGAAGTACGCGGTGCCCGCGCTGGAGGCGCACTGCGTGGACTTCCTCAAGAAGAACCTGAGGGCCGACAACGCCTTCATGCTGCTCACGCAGGTGCCGGGGGCGGGGCGGGGCGGGTGCCGGGGGCGGGGCGGGGCTGGCACACACGTGTGCAGGGACAGGGCAGGTGCGCGGGGCGGGGCAGGGCTGGCACACACGTGTGCAGGACAGGGCAGGTGCGCGGGGCGGGGCAGGGCTGGTGCAAGGGGCGGGGCGGTGCACGCGGGGGCGGGGCAGGTGCAGGGGGCGGGGCGGGGCAGGTGCAGGGGGCGGGGCGGCGCACGCGGAGGCGGGGCAGGGCAGGTGCGCGGGGCGGGGCGGGGCTGGCACACACGTGTGCAGGACAGGGCAGGTGCACAGGGCGGGCCGGGGCGGGGCTGGACGGCCGCTCGCTGCCCCCAGGCCCGCCTGTTCGACGAGCCGCAGCTGGCCAGCCTGTGTCTGGAGAGCATCGACAAGCACACGGCCGACGCCATCGCCGCCGAGGGCTTCACGGACATCGACCTGGGTGCGCGGGCGGGGCGGGGCCCGGGGGCGGGGCAGGGCGTGGGAGTGGGCGGGGCCGAGTAGAGGGACATCGACCTGGGTGTGCGGGCGGGGCGGGGACGGGGGCGGGGCGGGGCCGAGCGGCCGGGGCGCGCTCCCGGTGACAGCCCCGCGCCCGCGCCCGCGCCCGCAGACACGCTGGTGGCGGTGCTGGAGCGCGACACACTGGGCATCCGGGAAGCGCGGCTGTTCAGCGCCGTGGTGCGCTGGTCCGAGGCCGAGTGCCAGCGGCAGCAGCTGCCCGTGACGCCCGAGAACAAGCGCGCGGTGCTGGGCGCCGCCCTGGGCCTCATCCGCTTCCCGCTCATGACCATCGAGGAGTTCGCGGCAGGTGCGCGGCGCGCGGCGGGTGTGGGGAGCCCCGTGCGTCCTGCGCCGCGTGGGTGCCAGGGGCCCTGGGGCCGCTCCCGGCGTCGGGTGGGGGCGGCTGCCCGCTGAGCGCGTCCGCCCGTGCGCAGGCCCCGCCCAGTCGGGCATCCTGGGCGACCGCGAGGTGGTCAGCCTCTTCCTGCACTTCACCGTGAACCCTAAGCCGCGCGTGGACTTCATCGACCGGCCGCGCTGCTGCCTGCGCGGGAAGGAGTGCAGCGTGAGCCGCTTCCAGCAGGTGGAGAGCCGCTGGGGCTACAGCGGCACCAGCGACCGCATCAGGTGCGGCGCCCCCCCCCCCGCACGCTCACGCGCCCCCGCCCCCCCCTCGGGTTCCTGCAGTCCCCGCCCACCACCCCGCACGCTCACGCGACCCCCACGGCGGGTTCCTGCAGACCCCCCCCCCCCGCACGCTCACGCGGCCCCTCCCGCGGGCTCCTGCAGCCCCCCCCGACACCCCCGCACGCTCACGCGCCCCCCCCCAGGTTCTCCGTCAACAAGCGCATCTTCGTGGTGGGCTTCGGGCTGTACGGCTCCATCCACGGCCCCACCGACTACCAAGTGAACATCCAGGTGCGCCCGGGCCGCCCCGCCCCCGGGGGGAGGGGGCCCCCGCGCGCGCCGCCCCTCACCGCGCCCCTCCCCCAGATCATCCACACGGACAGCAACACCGTCCTGGGCCAGAACGACACCGGCTTCAGCTGCGACGGCTCGGCCGGCACCTTCCGCGTCATGTTCCGGGAGCCGGTGGAGGTGCTGCCCAGCGTCAACTACACGGCCTGCGCCACGCTCAAGGTGCGCCCGCCCCCGCCCCGCCCCGCCCCCAGCGCCCGGCCCCGCCCCTGCCCCTCCCCGCCAGCCACGCTCAAGGTGCGCCCGCCCCCGCCCCGCCCCCAGCGCCCGGCCCCGCCCCGCCCCCAGCACCCGGCCCCGCCCCTAGCGCCCGGCCCCGCCCCCAGCGCCCGGCCCCGCCCCGCCCCCAGCGCCCGGCCCCGCCCCCGCCAGCCACGCTCAAGGTGCACCCGCCCCACGGCCGCCCGCCCCCAGCGCCCCGGCCGCCCCGCTGACCGCCCCCGCCCCTCAGGGCCCCGACTCGCACTACGGCACCAAGGGCCTGCGCAAGGTGACCCACGAGTCCCCCAGCACCGGCGCCAAGACCTGCTTCACCTTCTGCTACGCCGCGGGAAACAACAACGGCACCTCGGTGGAGGACGGCCAGATCCCCGAGGTCATCTTCTACACCTAGGCCCGTCTACACCTGGGGCCCGCGGTCGCCGTCTACACCTGGGGGGCCCGGCCCCGGCCCCGAGGTCGTCCTCTACAGCTAGCGGCCCGAGCCCCCACAGCCCCCAGAGCCCCGGGGTCATCTACACCTAGCGGCGCCGGCCACGGGGACCCCGCGGGGGGAACGCGACCTCGGCCCCACGAGCCCCGAGGCGGAGGCCGGTCGTGGCCTCCGTGGCCGCCGCCGCCCAGCCCGTGCCCAGGCGGCGCCTCCGACCCGGGGCCGGGGGCGGGGCCGAGGCTGCGGCCAGACCCAGGGCGGCGCCCACCTGTACATAGCCGACCCCCGCCCCGCCCCGCGACCCCCGCCACGGGAGGCCGCTCATGCGCCCCCGGATGATTTTTTTAAATAAAGGGAGAAACGCACGTGCCCTGAGCCGCACCCCTTCCGTCCGCGCTCAGCCCGCGGGCGCTGCCCACGGCCCCACGGGAGGAGCGGCCCCGGGGACGCAGCCACGAGGGGGCCCGAGCGGCACGCGCCGTCCGCGGGAGACGAGCGGTGGCCGGAAGCCGACACCCCCCACCCACAGGCACACACGGGGAGGGCACACTGGGGGTCCCGCCTCTGCCGCCAACGCGACGCCCTGATGACGGCCGGGCGGGCTCCCGGGCGCGGGCGGCCGCGGATGGGAGGGCCCTGGGCACCTCTGCCTTCTCCGTCTTCAGGCAGACATTGACGCCACTCACCGCTGCGCCGAAGCGCGCCCCCTGTTGTTCTCAAGGATGTTTGAAGGGCGGCGGGGGGGGGGGGGAGGCCCTCCACCTGCCGGGTCACTCCCCAGTCGGCCGGGGCTGTGCCGATCCGGAGCCAGGAGCTCCATCCGGGTCCCCCACGCGGGTGCAGGGCCCCCAGCACCTGGGCCATCGTGCACTGCCTTCCCGGGCCACAGCAGCGAGCTGGACGGAAGTGGAGCAGCCGGGACAGAACCGGCGCCCACGTGGGATGCGGGCAGTGCAGACGCCGGCCCCCCAATCTATTTTCACAAACTGAAGATCCTCCTACATACGGACTTCGACATGTTTTGCACCAAAATGAATTTTCACTAAAGAAACTTACATAAAGCAACCACACGGCCTGCGCCACGCTCAAGGTGCGCCCGCCCCCAGCACCCTGCCGGTTCCCTCCCAGATGCCCACTGGACCGGGCCACGCCCGAGAGGGACGTGGGGGCAGGGCCGCCACTGCACGCGACTTTGCCCGGGACGTTTGCGGCCCCGGCGCCCAGGCCTGGGCAGCCAGCGGCGTCCCCTGTCCCCCTCGCTGGGCGTCGGGGGCCCCTGCGCGCCGGGCTGCGTCCCGCGGACACAGGCGCAGCGGCCGGGCAGCACCAGCGGCTGCGGTGGGCCGCAGGAACCCGACGTGACGCTCACCTTGGAGGCTGGCTCAGCCCAAAGGGAACGCGTCCAGCGGGAGCGGAGCGCCATTCGAACCGCGGGGCGGGCGCAGCGCGGGAGGCGGCCGCCACGGCCGGGTGGGGGTGAGCGCCATTCGAACCGCGGGGGCGAGCGCAGCGCGGGAGGCGGCCGCCACGGCCGGGTGGGGGTGCTCGCGGGGGTGGGGCTGCTGCTCTTCCCGCCCGCCCCTGCGGCTGCGCCCGGCGGCCAGCAGGTGACCCGAGTGCTGGGCCCTGCGCCCGCGCCAGACACCCGGGTGGAGCTCCCGGCTCCTGGCGCGGCCTGACCCAGCCCCGGCTGCTGCGGCGTTTGGGGAGTGAGCCAGCAGGTGGAAGACCCCCCGCCCCGCCTGCCCTCGGAACACTCAAGTAAACAAACAAATAATAAACATTTTACAGTAACAGAGGGCGAAGGGCAGAAGAACGGCTCAACCCGCAGCTCGGGGGCACTCGGCGCCTCTGAGAAGGCCCAGGGGCCGGCTGGGGAGGGGCCGAGGGGCCGGCTAGGAGGGGCCGAGGGGCCGGCTGGGGCCGGGTGGCCCAGGGAGGCGCAGCAGCCGGGACTGCACCAGGCGCTCGGGGTGGGGTGCGGTGTCCCCGCGCCGCCCACCGCACCCTCTGGGAGGCACCCTTGCGGGTGAGGCGCTGGGGGCAGGCCCACGAAATGTGCCAGACTCGGGACGCGACGCGGGCTCAGGCGACAAGGGCGCCGGCGGGGGCGCGTGTTCGTCCACTGCCGGTCCACGCCCCCGGGACGCAAGGGCTGCCCAAACCCGCAGGAGCCTGCGACCCGCACGCGAGCTCGCCCTGCGGCACAGGGCGCCCGTCTGGGGCGAGTCCGCAACACCTCGGCGAGTCCCTGGCGGATCCGCCCTCTGAGCGTCTAGGAGGCCACGCACGCGCAGGCCACGCAGCGCACCCGGGCGCAGCCCGCAGCGAGGGAGACGCGCGCTGCCCCGCGAAGCCCCGAGTTCTGCATCGGGGGCACTGGCGCGCGCTCCGCCCTGGGCTCACCGGCCAGGCAGCGTAGGGGCCGGCGGTGGCCGGGACCGGGGACACCAGCGTGGCTGCGCCTCCCAGGAGCTGGCGCGGGAGCAGGGCAGGGGGGTGCGGGAGGCAGCGCCCGGCGCCACGCGCGGGCTCCGTATGCTCCGTGGGTCGCCCGGGCCGGCGCCCCTGGCCGCGGACCCCTCTCCAAACCAGCGCCTCCCGGAAGCGGCTCCTCCGGGCGGGCGGCTGCGGGGCGCCGGGCAGGTGCGGGGTGAGGGGGCCGCCGTCCAGGCCAGGCCGCCCGCGGAATGACGGGCGTACGCGAGGGTGGTTTTGTTTCGGTTTTTTATTTTTTTACAAAAAGCCCCTAAGTTCTATGGCTTCGAGGAAGCATCGGAGCAGGTCGCCGCCATTTCTGTACACGTAAAGCGAGAACCAGACTCGGCCCGCCCCCGCCCGGCTGTAAGGCGAGTCCCCCGCAGCGGGGTCTGGGGGCTTTGGTGCAGCATTGTGGGCGGGGGGCGGCGCCCTGGGCTGCGCCCCGCCCCGCGGCCCCCGGGCTGCGGGACCCCCGCCCGCCGGGCCCGGCCCCTCGAGGAAACGGCTTTGGATCGAGGGGTCGTGGCGGACGAGATGCGCGCGGCGCCGGGTCGGGACGCGGGCGCTCGGGAGGCCGGGCCGGGCGCAGACGGCCGCGGGCTAACGCGCAGCGGCGACCCCGCGCCCCGCGGCCCCGCTCACGTGCGCCGCTGCGTGGATTTCCGCTTCCGCCTCTTGAAGAAGCAGCAGCACCTGCGGGCGGGGCGCGGGCGGTGGGCGTGAGGGGCGCGGGGGGCACCAGGCGGGGCGCGGGGGGCACCGGGCGGGGGAGGCGGGGCGGGGCTGGGGGCGGGGCCTTACTTGGTGTCGTCGGTCACCTCCACCTCCGCGGGGGCCGTGATGGGGGCGTTGGAGTGACCGGCCGTGGGGTCGTCCGCGTTCAGCTCCCCATTCGTCGAGTTGAGCGCCTGCGCGGCGGCGGGTCCGTCAGGCGGCGCCCCCCACCCACCCCCACCCGGCGCCCTGGGCGGCCCTCACCTGGTTCTTGCTGTGCGGCTGTGCCTTGTCCCGCAGCTGCGGCTGGGCGGGCAGGTCCGAGTGCACGGTGCCGATGGGCGTGGGCTGCGGGGGCGGCCGCGTCAGGGCCGGCGCCCGCGCCAAGCCCCGCCCCAGGCCCGGCCCCCCGCCCGTGCAGCGCGGCCGCCCCCACCTACCGTGCTCTTCCTGCCCGCTCCTAGTCCAGTGGAACACGAAGCCCCGCCCCGCCGGAGCCCCACCCACCCACCAGCGGCTGCCCCGCCCCGCCGGAGCCCCACCCACCCACCAGCGGCTTCCCCGCCCAGCCGTAGCCCCGCCCCGCCGGAGCCCCGCCCACCTACCAGCGGCTTCCCCGCCCAGTCGTACTCGTAGTCGAACACGAAGCCGCTGCGGTCGAACAGGTCGGTGAAGAGCTTGCGCAGGTAGTCGTAGTCCGGCTTCTCGAAGAAGTCCAGGCGCCGCACGTAGCGCAGGTACGTGGCCATCTCCTCTGCGGGCAGAGCGGCGGCTCGCGGGGCGCGCGGGGGCGGGGTAGGGGGCGGGGCGGGGTCCCTCCCCTCCCCTCCCCGCCCTGCCCCGCCCTCACCTGGGAAGCTCTCGCACAGCACCTCGATGGGCGTGGCGCGCTTGGTGTCTCCGATCTTCTGGTAGCGCTCCTTGAGCGTGTCGGCCTGCGGGCGGGGGGCGGGTCAGCGCGCGGGGGCGGGGTCCGGCCTCGCCCCGCCCCCGCCCCGCCTCCGCCCAGGCCCCGCCCCCGCCCCGCCCGCACCTTGAGCCCCTGCCAGGGCAGGCTGCCGCGCAGGAAGTACATGAACATGTGGCCCAGCGCCTCCAGGTCGTCGCGGCGGCTCTGCTCTGCGGGTGGGGGCGGGGCGCGGTCAGGGAGGGCCCGGGGGTCGGGCCTGCCCCCGCCCCGCCCGCCTCACCCCCGCCCAGGCCGTGTGGACGCTCGTGGAGCCCGCCCCAGGCCGTGTGGCCGCGCGCTCACCCTTGCCCAGGTGCGTGTTGATGCTCATGTAGCTCCGCCCCGCCCCAGGCCGTGTGGACGCTCACCCCGCCCTGCCCCGCCCCGGCCGCGTGGCCGCGCCTCACCCTTGCCCAGGTGCGTGTTGATGCTCATGTAGCGCGCCCCGCCCCCTCGCCCCGCCCCGCCCCTCGCCCCGCCCCTCGCCCGCCCCCTCACCCTTGCCCAGGTGCGTGTTGATGCTCACGCAGCCCGCCCCGCCCCCGCCCCCTCGCCCCGCCCCCCCCCCTCACCCTTGCCCAGGTGCGTGTTGATGCTCATGTAGCGCGCCCCGCCCCGCCCCCTCGCCCCGCCCCCGCCCCCTCGCTTCGCCCCCTCGCCCCGCCCCCTCACCCCGCCCCGCCCCCTCACCCTTGCCCAGGTGCGTGTTGATGCTCATGTAGCGCGCCCCGCCCCCTCACCCTCGCCCCGCCCCTCGCCCCCTCACCCTTGCCCAGGTGCGTGTTGATGCTCATGTAGCGCGCCCCGCCCCGCCCCCTCGCCCCGCCCCCGCCCCCTCGCCCCGCCCCCCCCCCTCACCCTTGCCCAGGTGCGTGTTGATGCTCATGTAGCGCGCCCCGCCCCGCCCCCTCGCCCCGCCCCCGCCCCCTCGCTTCGCCCCCTCGCCCCGCCCCCTCACCCCGCCCCGCCCCCTCACCCTTGCCCAGGTGCGTGTTGATGCTCATGTAGCGCGCCCCGCCCCCTCACCCTCGCCCCGCCCCTCGCCCCCTCACCCTTGCCCAGGTGCGTGTTGATGCTCATGTAGCGCGCCCCGCCCCGCCCCCTCACCCCGCCCCCGCCCCCTCGCTTCGCCCCCTCGCCCTTGCCCAGGTGCGTGTTGATCCTCATGTAGCGCGCCGTGCCCCCTCGCCCCGCCCCCTCGCCCTCGCCCCGCCCCCTCGCCCCGCCCCTCACCCTTGCCCAGGTGCGTGTTGATGCTCATGTAGCGCGCCGTGCCCGTGAGGCTCTTGTGCTCGCGGTAGGGGATGTGCTTCTTGGTCTCGGGGTCGATGTACTCCTTGGCCAGCCCGAAGTCGATGATGTGGATCGCGTGCTGCCGCCTGGAGCCCGGCCGGCCCACCAGGAAGTTCTCCGGCTTCACGTCGCGGTAGATGAGGCTCCTGGTGTGCACGTGCTCCATGCGCGAGATCTGCGCGGGGGCGCGGCTCAGCCCCACGGACCCGCCCCGCCCTCCCGTGCCCCCACCGGCCCGCCCCGCCCACGGCTCCGCCCCACGGACCCGGCCTCCCCAGACCCGGCCCCGCCCTCCCGTGCGCCCCCACGGCCCGCCCCGCCCGCGGCCCCGCCCTCCCCAGCCCCGGGCCAAGCCCACGGCCCCGCCCCCATGGCCCCGCCCTCCCCAGCCCCGGGCCAAGCCCACGGCCCCGCCCCCACGGCCCCGCCCTCCCCAGCCCCGGGCCAAGCGCAGGCCCCGCCCCCATGGCCCCGCCCTCCCCAGCCCCGGGCCAAGCGCAGGCCCCGCCCCCATGGCCCCGCCCTCCCCAGCCCCGGGCCATGCGCAGGCCCCGCCCCGCCCCGCCCCCCGCACCAGCTGGATGGCGATCATGAGCACGGTCTTGAGCGTGAAGGTGCGGTCGCACAGGTCGAACAGGTCCTCCAGGCTGGGCCCCAGCAGCTCCAGCACCATGGCGTTGTACTTGCCGCACGGGCCGAAGTAGTACACCTGCGGGACACCCTCTGCGGGCAAGCGCGGCGTGGCGGGCGGTGCCTGCGGCCGGCCCGGCCCGGCCACGCCCCCAGCCCCCGGCCCCGCCCCCGGCCACGCCCCCAGCCCCGCCCCCGGCCCGCCCCGCCCCGCCCGCCTACCTGCCGTGCTCAGCTGCTTGTAGAAGCGGTACTCCAGGTGCAGCTGCGGCGCCCGGGACTTGATGGGCTCCTGGGGAGGGGCGGGGCGGGCGCCGTGAGGCAGCGGCCGGGCCCAGGCCTGACGCTTGTAGTGAACGGGGGGGGGGGGGGGGCGCACTCACCAGTTTGATGGCCACGTACTCGTTCGTGTACAGATTCTTCCCTGCGGGACAGAGGCGCGGTCAGGGCGGCAGGCCCGGCCCGGCCCCAGGCGGACCGGCGGGAGCCACCAGCGACCCCGCCCTGGGTCGGAGGCCCGACAGGACAGCCGTGCACACCTGCCCCGGCCGGCGCAGCCCCGGCTTGGCCAGCACAGCCGGGCGGGGACAGGGCAGAGCCTCGGCGGGGCAGCCTCGCTCCAGTGCCTGCCCAACAGGCGGGAGGCAAGGGCGCGCCCCCCGCCCGCCCCGGGCGCCCCGAGGCCCAGGCCGCCCAGCCCTGGTGCGTAAGAGCCTGTGCGTCTTCACGCGGCTTCGCGCCATGGCGACGCCGACCCAGCTCCCGTGGGCCCCCCGAGGCCACCTCCCATCACAGCGCACGGCGCGGGGCTCCGGTCCCAGAGGTGCTGGCTGCGCTGGCCCGCGGGGCCCCGCTCTCCAGGGCCACGCACAGCTCGCCCGGCTTCGGCTCGGGCTGTGACCGTCCCCGCGGGCCTGCCCCGGCTTCCTCCCGCTCCAGGCCGCACAAGGCGCGCGCACAGGACCTCAGCCCCGGGGACACCCAGGCTCTGCGTGCCCCGAGAGGCAGAGCGCTGCCAGCGCTGGTTTGCTCCCCAAATGCCTGCGACAGGCAGGGCTGGGCCAGGCCGAAGTCCCGTGTGGGCCCCGTCGGGTCTCCCGTGTGGGTGCCAGGGGCCCCAGCGCCTGGGCCTTCGCGGCTGCCCCGGGGCTGCGCATGCGCAGGGCGCGCGGTGGGACCCGAAGGTCTACAGGGCTGGCGGTGAGCCTGGGGCAGTGCACCTGCGGCCGCCGGGACGCCCGGGCGCCTCCGCGCGTGCTGGGCCGCGGCCTCGCCCCAAGCCTTGTCCAGGCGTTGACGCGTCCCTATGGACGGCTGCCAGCGACCCCGGCCTGCGGCTGGCGCGCCCCCCGTGACCCGGCTGCGCCTCTCTGCCCGCCGGTCCTGCATTTGGCCACAGCGTCGCCCGTCTCCGCGGGGCAGCCCGGCAGGAGCTCGGCTCTGGGCTCCCGGCCTCACGCAGGCCCCGTGGGCGAGAGGGGCGGCGGGGCCTCGTGGGGACACTGCGAGGGCTGAGAGCCCCGGAGCCGGCCGCGGGGCTGGAGACCGCCCTGAGCCACGGGGTTCACGCTGGGGCTGTGCGGGAGCCACCCCGCGGCGAGACGGGGAGCGCGGGGGGCTCCAGGGAAGCCGGAGTCAAAGGGGAAGTTTACTTTGGTGCAAAAAAGCTAGAATTCAGGCTGGCGTGTTCCCAGCCTGCTCCGGCTCAAGCCAGCCCCGCCCCGGGGCTCCCAGCTCCCTCCAGGTAAACGAGCCGGGACCCCGGGTGTGGACTGGAAGGAGCCATCACTTCAAACTCGCTCAGGACTTAAGCCTCTCTCCCTCGCTGCCTTCCGACGCATACAGACAGACATAGAGACAGACAGACAGACAGAGACGGACATACATACAGAAACATGCACACATAGACATGCATACAGACAGACATGCGTACAGACGGACGGACACACATAGACATACATAGATACATACATACAGACGGACATACATATAGACATACAGACACACAGACATGCACACATACATAGACACGCATACATACAGACATGCATACAGACGGACGGACAGACGGACACAGGCAGCCTTAACTGAAGCCCCGCCCAACGTCCGAGTGCGAGACGGCCTGGAGTGCAGCGACTGCCCCGTCGCGGCGGCTGAGCGGGTCCCGGGGGCGGTCAGCGGCCCCGGGGCAGCACGCGCGCATCGCCTGGGCCCAGCTGCAGCCCACGCACCTGGACAGGTGGCCACGCGGTGGCTCCCGGGCTGGCCGCTGGGCTCACCCGGGGAGCGAACCGGAAGGAAGCCATGACCCTAAAGCCACACCGCGGGGCGGCCGTCGCCGCGTGCCGGCTCCGGCCCAGTCCTGGCCGCCGCGGTCCGTTTGGGGAGGGGACCAGTGATGAAGATTTTTCTCTATCGTTCTGCCTTTCAATAAATACATCTCAAACATCTGGAATTTTAATTAAAAGCAGACCGTGCCTAAACCCCGCACACTCTGAAACCAAGGGCACAATGTGGAGGACGGGGACGGGAGACGCTGCGCCAGGAGGGGCTCGGGAGGGGCCGCGGGCAGCGCCGGCACCCACGGGACACCTGCCGGCCCGAGCTGAGAGCCTGCTCGCGGGGCCGCGCACTCCTGGCCAGGACGCCGGCCACCCCGGGAGCTCCCCCAGGCCCACGCCAGCCCGCTCACCCGCACCTGCCAGGCAGCCCACCAGGCTTCAACCGCACGCCCTGTTCAGGTGGGGCAGGCGGGAGGGAGGCAGGGAGCGCCAGAACTCACACCGGACACCGCCGGAGCTGACCAGGGCAGGCCTCTGCCCCTGCCCCCCGCCCCCCGCCCCCCGGGGCGCACTCCAAGTCCCGCCCGCGCCCCGGTCCCCGCCGGCCGCCGCGCGGGGCTCACCTAGGCGAAGCTCCCCGAAGTTGCCACAGCCTATCTTCTTGCCGACTCGGAAGTTGGGGCCCACCATCAGGACCCCCGAGCTGGCCCCCGAGGTGCGCGCGCTGTGGCTGCTCCGGGCCCCGCCGCTCCTGGACATCCTCCGGCCCTCTTCCAACTCCCCTCTCCCTCCTTTCTTGTCCAAATCCATAAGTTTGTGGTACCCTGGCCTCTCCACGGTGACTGCCACACCAACGCCAAGGCTGCGGACGGCTGAGGCGCGGGCTCGCGGCGGCTACCACAGCCCCGCGCCGGCGGGCACGCGCACCCTCGCGGGCCCGGCCGTGGCGCGCATCTCGGTGGTCTCAGGGTGGCTCTCGGGCACAGGAGACATGCTGCTGGCGGTCCCGGCACCTCAGATCTCGTGGCCCCCAGCTGCGGAGAGACAGGCACAGGGTAAACCCAGGGCCCGCGGCCACCTGACCGGGGAGGGGCGGGGCAGCCGGGCACCGAGCCGCAGGGGTGCCCTGGCCGGGCGGTTTTCCCAGCAGCCACTGGGGGTCGTGGGGCTGAGGGCAGCGGGCGAGTCTAGGAGGGACGGTGGGGCACAGCCAGAGGGGAGGGGTCCGGCACTCAGCGCAGGGCCTGGGACGGCCGGGACCCCACCCTCGGCCCCCCTCCTGAACCCGGCCACTGTCCGTGTCCTCGGCCGGGAAACCCCACAGGTGGGAAGCCCGGCGCAGGCTGCACCCACCACTGGCCTTTGGCAGAGCAGTGCGCACGGGCCCTGTGCAGAGCCGCCGGGAGCCGCGCCCCTGCTCCCGCCCGGCCGTCCCGCCCCTGCTCCCGCCTCGGGCCGTGCCCCCCCATCCAGCCTCTCCTGCTCCGCCCCCGTCCCCACCGTCAGAATCAGCCCGGGAGGCACCAGCCTGGCCAGCGAGAAGGCGAAGGATCCCCGGGACGAGGACCCCCCTCCCCGGCACGAGGACCCCCGCAGGACGAGGACCCCCGCCCCCCAGCCGGCCCCAGCTGCTCCGCCCCCCAGCCGGCCCCCAGCTGGGGCTTCGGGAGCGCTGGGCGTGGCACTGAGCAGAGACCGGTCCGGGGGAGGCAGGGAAGGCGCCCCCATCCGCCATCCGCCAGTGCGCACCTGTCTGCGTGGGCTTCCCCAGCCGCCAGGGTCTACCACGGCCCCACCCCCACGGCCACTCGGCCCACCCTGCTGGGCCAGCAGAGCCGGCCGGGGGCCGCGGCAACCCAGCTGCCCCACTGCCCAGGGCCCCCAGACAGCAGACTCCTGGGTCCCGCCTCCCCTCGCCTGACGGAGGAGCCGCCCCAGCGCGGGGAGACACGCCAGGGCCCCCACGTGCAGGTCAGCAAAGCGTCCACTCCACCCCCAGCTGCCCCCAGCCCTGGGGTCCACCCACGGCGTCTGCGGGAGGCGGGACGAGCTGCAGGCAGCAGCCCCAGGCCAACGCGCCCCCCCCACAACCCCCCCCAGCCTCCACCATGTGTCCAGCCGGCCACCGCCCTCCCCGTCTCCCGGGCCCTGCCGTGTCCTGGGGCCGTACCCAGCAGGGCTGACTGGGCTGGGCCCCCAGTGCCTCCCTCTCCGGAGGACGCCCAGCCCCCACCTGCCCACCATCTGGGAGACCTCCCAGGTGGCGCTGCCCGGGTCCCACACTCAGCAAGTGTGCGGACAGCCAGCCTGGGGCCATCCCCGAGAGCCAGCACCTACAGCCACGGCCTAGAGGTGCACACCCAGACCAGGCCTCGCACACCCAGGGCAGGGCCTCGCACACCCAGGGCAGGGCCTCCACACCCAGGGCAGGGCCTCGCACACCCAGGGCAGGGCCTCCACACACAGGCCAGACCTCGCACACCCAGGGCAGACCTCCCTCACACACGCAGGCCAGACCTCGCACACCCAGGACAGGGCCTCCACACCCAGGGCAGACCTCCCTCACACACGCAGGGCAGACCTCGCACACCCAGGCAGGGCCTCCACACGCAGCCCAGGCCTCGCACACCCAGGCAGGGCCTCCACACGCAGCCCAGGCCTCGCACACGCAGGCCAGGGCCTCGCACACCCAGGGCAGGGCCTCGCACACCCAGGCCAGGCCTCGCACACCCAGGCCAGGGCCTCCACACGCAGGCCAGACCTCCCACACCCAGGGCAGGCCTTCGCACACCCAGGGCAGGCCCTCACACACCCAGGCCAGGCCTTCGCACACCCAGGGCAGGGCCTCCACACGCAGGCCAGACCTCGCACACCCAGGCCAGACCTCGCACACCCAGAGCAGACCTCACACACCCAGGCCAGGCCCTCACACACCCAGGCCGGACCTCCCACACGCAGGCTGGTTCAGGTCCCCAGGCTTGGACCCCATGCAATGCCAGCTCCCCAGTGGAGGCCCCGACTCTGGGACCCCGCCCTGGCCACAGGGACGGCTCTGTCCACGGGCACTGACCACTCAGGGGAAGACTCCTATCCACGCCCAGAGGGGGCTCCGAGCTGGGGCGGGCAGGGCCAGACACCTCGTACCCGCACGCTCAGGTCCCACCTGCCGGGGTGTCGGCCACCAGCCTGGGGCGCTGCCCACGGCCGTGGAGGAGGCAGACCCCACACGTGCCCCCAGACCTAACCAGGGGCACCCGCCAGCCCCGCGGGACCAGGAGGGGCCGCCGGCGCTTAGAGCAGGCAGGTGTGGGGCAGGGCAGCAGCGACCCCACCCAGGAGAGGCCCCGAGCACATCACGGCCCCCAGCCCTGGGCCCCCCACAGCAGCCCCGAGCACATCACGGCCCCCAGCCCTGGGCCTGGGTCCCGGCCCCGAGCACATCACGGCCCCCCAGCCCTGGGCCTGGGTCCCGGCCCCGAGCACATCACGGCCCCCCAGCCCTGGGCCTGGGTCCCCACAGCAGCCCCCAGCACATCACAGCCCCCCAGCCCTGGGCCTGGGTCCCCACAGCAGCCCCGAGCAAATCACAGCCCCCAGCCCTGAGCCTGGGTCCCAGCCCCCAGCACATCACGGCCCCCCAGCCCTGAGCCTGGGTCCCCACAGCAGCCCCGAGCACATCACGGCCCCCAGCCCTGAGCCTGGGTCCCCACAGCAGCCCCCAGCACATCACGGCCCCCAGCCCTGAGCCTGGGTCCCAGCCCCCAGCACATCACGGCCCCCCAGCCCTGAGCCTGGGTCCCCACAGCAGCCCCGAGCACATCACGGCCCCCAGCCCTGGGCCTGGGTCCCGGCCCCGAGCACATCACGGCCCCCAGCCCTGAGCCTGGGTCCCGGCCCCGAGCACATCACGGCCCCCAGCCCTGGGCCTGGGTCCCGGCCCCGAGCACATCACGGCCCCCAGCCCTGAGCCTGGGTCCCGGCCCCGAGCACCGACCCAGACTCGACAGGCTGTGCGGGGGCAACGCCGGCACGGAGCCCATCACGCCCGGCCCTCCCGGGTGCCGGGCCCCTGGAACAAGGCCAGACTGGACCAGGGAGGGGCGGGGCGCGGGCAGGCGCCCCCATGCTCAGGCCACACCTGACCGAGGCGGGGTGACCCCAGTACAGCCCAGAGATGCCGGAGCTAAAAATAGCCATCCCGGGGAGGGCTGCCAGGTCGGGCGTGGCCTGCACCTGACCCTCAGGGCCCAGAGCTGGGGGCTGGCCGCCCTCCCGACGCAGTGCCCACCTCGGGCGGTTACCTGCCCTGCTCTTGCCGCAGCCCCCCATCTTCCAGGGCCAGGCCGGCTCCCCGCTGCAGGGCCCGGGAACCCCTTCTGCGGGCTGACAGTGATGTCACAGTCCCTGCGCTGACATCAGCTGCACAGCCCCAGCCCAGAGCCCACAGGGGCGGGAGCAGAGCCCACAGGGGTGGGGCAGGGCCTGGGGGGCGGAGCCCACGGGGGGGGCAGGGCCCACAGGGGTGAGGTGGAGCCCACGGGGGCGGGGGGAGGGGGCAGAGCCCACAGGGGCGGGGCGGAGCCCACAGGGGCGGGGGGAGGGGGCAGAGCCCACGGGGGGGGGCAGGGCCCACGGGGGGGGGCAGGGCCCACAGGGGTGAGGCGGAGCCCACAGGGGTGAGGCGGAGCCCACGGGGGCGGGGGGAGGGGGCAGAGCCCACAGGGGTGGGGCAGGGCCCGGGGGGCGGAGCCCACGGGGGGGGCAGGGCCCACAGGGGTGAGGCGGAGCCCACAGGGGCGAGGCGGAGCCCACAGGGGCGAGGCGGAGCCCACAGGGGCGGGGGGAGGGGGGCAGAGCCCATGGGGTGGGGGAGGAGCCCACAGGGGTGAGGCGGTGCCCACAGGGGTGAGGCAGGGCCCACAGGGGCGAGGTGGAGCCCACAGGGGCGGGAGCAGAGCCCACAGGGGCGGGAGCAGAGCCCACAGGGGTGGGGCAGGGCCCGGGGGGCGGAGCCCACGGGGGGGGCAGGGCCCACAGGGGTGAGACGGAGCCCACAGGGGTGAGGCGGAGCCCACGGGGGCGGGGGGAGGGGGCAGAGCCCACAGGGGTGAGGCAGAGCCCACAGGGGCGAGGCGGAGCCCACAGGGGCGGGGGGAGGGGGGCAGAGCCCACGGGGTGGGGGAGAAGCCCACAGGGGTGAGGCGGTGCCCACAGGGGCGGGGGGAGGGGGGCAGAGCCCACGGGGTGGGGGAGGAGCCCACAGGGGCGGGGTGGAGCCCACAGGGGCGGGGCGGAGCCCACAGGGTGGGGGAGGAGCCCACAGGGGTGGGGTGGAGCCCACAGGGGCGGGGCGGAGCCCACAGGGGTGAGGCGGAGCCCACAGGGGCGGGGGGCGGGGGTGGGCGGTCCCTGCCTGTGGGCCGCCCCGTAACCCAGGGAACTCGGGGCCCTTGCCCTGCTCATCCTGCCCAAGAGAGCAGGACCCGGGTCTCGGCATGCCGGGAGCCACACGCAGAGTGCCGGCCATGGCCGCCACGCCAGGGCTGAACCCACGGCCCCTCCTGTAGACAGCGGGACGAGGTCGGCCCTGGACTCTTACTGTAGGTTTCTTTATTTTGAAAGGCACAGCGACACAGAGGTGGAGAGACAGAAAGGTCCTCCATTTGCTGGGTCACTCCCCAGACGCCCCGGGGGGGGGGGCAGGCCAGGCTGAAGCCAGGAGCCAGCCCCCCCCCCGGGTCTGCCGTGGGGGTGCGGGGCCCCGCCGCCTCGCAGCTGCACAAGCAGCCTGGCCTGGACCAGGTGCCACGGCTGGGATGCCACGGCAGGCGGCTGCCGTCCAGGTCTCACCGCGGTGAGAATAAGGCGTGGGTGGTGCTGGGCGCAGCAGGTAAAGCCCCGGCCTGCAGGCCCACACCCCACGTGGGCGCTGGTTCGAGTCCCGGCTGCTCCACTTCCGGTCCGGCTCTGCTGTGGCCTGGGAGAGCAGCGGACGATGGCCCACGTCCTTGGGCCCCTGCACCCGCGTGGGAGACCCCGATGGAGCTCCTGGCCCGATCGGCGCGGCCCTGGCTGTTGCGGCCATCTGGGGAGTGGACCAGCGGGTGGAGGACCTCTGTGCCTCTGCCCTCTGTAACCTGGGCAAGGTGGCCGCGGCTGCCTGGGACCCTGGGCCCTGCCACCCACGAGGGAGGCCCCGACGCGCCTGGCCTGGGCCTGGCCCTCAGGACCATTTAGGGACAAGAGATCGCCTGTCCCCCTCTCTGCTCTCCAAATAAATAAGAGTAAACACGACAGGCCTGCCACACAGGAGCAAAGCCCGCCTTCGGAAGAGCTGGGCGCAGACCGGCCGGGAGGACGGCGGGGGGCCCTGGCCACTCCGCTCCCACCCGGCCCCCCGCTGACGCACCGCGAGCAGCACTGATGGCCCGCCACGCACGTGGGAGCCCCGGATGGCGCCCCTGGCTCGCGGCTGACACAGCTCCGGCAATCGGGGCCGTCTGGGGAGTGACCCAGCAGATGGGAGACCCCCCCCGTCTCTCTCTCTCTCTCTCTCTCTCTCTCTCTCTGTTACTCTGCTTTTCAAATAAATAAATAAATCTTTAGGAAAAACGGGCTGGCGCTGTGGTGTAGCGGGTAAAGCCGGCGCTGCAGTGCCAACATCCCATACGGGCGCCGGTTTGAGACCCGGCCTGGCTGCTCCACTTCTGATGGCCTTGGAAAGCAGCGGACGATGGCCCACGTCCGGGGGCCTCTGCACCCCCGGGGGAGACCCGGATGGAGCCCAGGCTCCGGCCTCGGCCGCTGTGGCCATTTGGGGAGGACCCAGCGGATGGAAGCCCCCCCGTCTCTCTGCCCCAGTAAAACCAGATCCTTCGGTAAAGGAGGGGCGGGGGCCTGGCGCCGTCCTCTAACACAGACCCGAGTGGCCTTCAGGACAGACGGCCGGCCGGTGCGGCCCGCGGAAGTGCCAGGGGCGCCCCCGGCCGCCTCCTCCCACAGCCTCTGCGTAACAGGACCCTGAGCCCACGCTGCCACGGGAGCCAGGGTGGGGCCGCGTGGCGGTGCCGCGGCACACCGCATCCCATGTGGTGGAGGCCCGGCTGCTCACGTCCCATCCAGCTCCCTGCTGGGGCCGGGAGAGCCGTGCAGCCCCGGGTGGCGCCCCTGGCTCCTGGCTGCGGCCTGGCCCAGCCCCTGCGGTGGCAGCCACCTGGGGAGGGGACAGTGAGGGCGGGAGGGGCTCCCCTGAGTAACTGACTTCAGAAGGACGGGAAGCGGCCCTCGGACCCCCGCAGGCGGCTCCCGGCCGACGCACAGGCAGGCTGCCTGACCAGAGCTGGCGGAGGGCGCGGTGGCCACAGCGGACGGCAGGGGGACAGCTGTGCCCCGGCGAGGTCAGAGTCCCCGCGCAGCCCACGCCCGCCAAAGCCACACCCGGCTCGCACAGCAGGGGCTACAGTCGGCATCTCGGCTGTGACAGGTCCCACGTACACACCCACGGCCAGCCACGAGGGCCCCGGGACAGCACACCCACGGCCAGCCACGAGGGCCCCGGGACCACACACCCACGGCCCAGCCACGAGGGCCCCGGGACCGCACACCACAGCCAGCCACAACGGCCCCGGGACAGCACACCCACAGCCAGCCATGAGGGCCCCCGGGACCGCACACCCACGGCCAGCCACAACGGCCCCGGGACAGCACACCCACGGCCAGCCATGAGGGCCCCGGGACAGCACACCCACGGCCCAGCCACGAGGGCCCCGGGACCGCACACCCACGGCCCAGCCACGACGGCCCCCGGGACCGCACACCACAGCCAGCCACAACGGCCCCGGGACAGCACACCCACGGCCAGCCATGAGGGCCCCGGGACCGCACACCCACGGCCAGCCACGACGGCCCCGGGACAGCACACCCACGGCCCAGCCACGAGGGCCCCGGGACCGCACACCACGGCCAGCCACGAGGGCCCCGGGACAGCACACCCACGGCCCAGCCATGACGGCCCCTGGGACCGCACACCCACGGCCCAGCCACGACGGCCCCCGGGACAGCACACCCACAGCCCAGCCACGACGGCCCTGGGACAGCACACCCACGGCCCAGCCACGACGGCCCTGGGACAGCACACCCACAGCCCAGCCACGAGGGCCCCTGGGACCGCACACCCACGGCCCAGCCATGAGGGCCCCGGGACAGCACACCACGGCCAGCCACGACGGCCCCGGGACAGCACACCACGGCCAGCCACGACGGCCCCGGGACAGCACACCCACGGCCCAGCCACGAGGGCCCCGGGACCGCACACCACGGCCAGCCACGACGGCCCCGGGACAGCACACCCACAGCCCAGCCACGACGGCCCCGGGACCGCACACCACGGCCAGCCACGACGGCCCCGGGACAGCACACCCACGGCCCAGCCACGAGGGCCCCGGGACCGCACACCACGGCCCAGCCACGACGGCCCCCGGGACCGCACACCACGGCCAGCCACGAGGGCCCCCGGGACCGCACACCACGGCCCAGCCATGACGGCCCCAGGACAGCACACCACGGCCAGCCATGACGGCCCCGGGACAGCACACCCACGGCCCAGCCACGACGGCCCCGGGACAGCACACCACGGCCAGCCATGACGGCCCCGGGACCGCACACCCACGGCCAGCCACGAGGGCCCCGGGACAGCACACCACAGCCAGCCACGAGGGCCCCGGGACAGCACACCCACGGCCCAGCCACGAGGGCCCCGGGACCGCACACCACGGCCAGCCACGAGGGCCCCGGGACAGCACACCCACGGCCCAGCCACGAGGGCCCCGGGACCGCACACCACGGCCAGCCACGAGGGCCCCGGGACAGCACACCCACGGCCCAGCCACAACGGCCCCGGGACAGCACACCACAGCCCAGCCATGAGGGCCCCGGGACCGCACACCCACGGCCCAGCCACGACGGCCCCCCAGGACTGCTCTGCCCCACCCCCCCGTGGCCGAGGTCCCTGGCACCCCCTGCGGGCAGCCATGACCACTTTGAGTCCAGGCACCACATCCTTGACGAGCGTGACGGGGGCTCCCCTCGCCCCATGTGCACCCCCACCACCGCTGTGTCGCAGCCCAGCCCGCTTGCCTAGTCCCTGGAGACCCCCACTGGAGGCGTCCGAGTGAGGAGCGCCCTGCCCCTCAGAGCCAGGCCTGCGACACAGCACCCACGAGGCCCCCGGTCAGCACGGCCCAGGGTCAGATAGCCGCAGTCAGCCATGCCAGTCAGCTTACCCCGGTCAGCACAGCCCATGGATGGCACGGCCCCTACACACCCACAGTGCCCACCGTAAGCACAGCCCCCGGGCAGCACGGCCCCTGGGCAGCACGGCCCCCAGCCAGCAGGGCCCCAGGTCAGCACAGCCGTAGTCAGCAGGGCCCCCGGGCAGCACGGCCCCCAGCCAGCAGGGCCCCCAGTCAGCACAGCCCCCAGTCAGCACAGCTCACGGGCAGCACAGCCGTCGTCAGCAGGGCTCACAGACAGCACGGCACCAGTTCAGCAGGGCCCCGGCCGGCACGACCCCCAGTCAGCGCGGCCCCGGTCAGCAGGGCCCCCTACACACCCGCAGGCGCCCACGACGCAGAGACCGGGAGAGCTCACACCCACATGCAGGCAGGGCCGCGGGCGACGGTGGCACCACCTCACCTGGGGTCACCCGGGAACAAGCCCCAGACCTGCGGGCGGGGCCGCGCACGGGGCCTGGGGGGGCGGGGGCCGCACACGGGGGCCTGGGCCCACTGCAGAGGGCGGGGGCCGCGCACGGGGCCTGGGGGGGCGGGGGCCGCACACGGGGGCCTGGGCCCACTGCAGAGGGCGGGGGCCGCACACGGGGCCTGGGGGGGCGGGGGCCACACACGGGGGCCTGCGCCCACTGCAGAGGGCGGGGGCCGCGCACGGGGCCTGGGCCCACTGCAGAGGGTGGGGGCCGCACACGGGGCCTGGGCCCACTGCAGAGGGCGGGGGCCGCACACGGGGCCTGGGGGGGCGGGGGCCACACACGGGGGCCTGCGCCCACTGCAGAGGGCGGGGGCCGCGCACGGGGCCTGGGCCCACTGCAGAGGGTGGGGGCCGCACACGGGGCCTGGGCCCACTGCAGAGGGCGGACGCTGCACACGGGGGCCTGGGCCCACTGCAGAGGGCTGGGGCCGCACACGGGGCCGCCTCCAGTGGCTCCACACGACCCTGGACCAGGGCGGAACCACAGCTCTGCCTTCAACGTGGCCACGGCCAGCGGTCGCCTCTGACCGGGGCTGTGGCCTCTGCTGCCCTGACGGTGGCTCCCGGTCCCCACCATGCCCTTCCTCCCAGGGCACTCCCGGGGGCGGCCCCGTAGCCACTGGCCGCCCCACCCGCACCAGGCACCTGCCTCTCCCAGTGTGCTGGCCGGGGGCTCGGCACACCACGTGGACAGGAGCCTGGGGACGGCCGAGGGCCACACGGCCTGCACCCGTGCAGGGTGGACACCGGGTCCCTCAGAGCAGACAGGGGCCCTGGGCCACACAGCCACCTGGCAGGTGACCAGGCACGGGGTGGGGACAGGCAGCTCAGGCAGGTGGGCGCCCCGGGCCCCCGGAGCCCTGCTCTGTGCCAGCGTCAGCCTGGATCCCCACCCCCAGCAGGCCAGGCCCACGGGGCGGCGCCCGGCCCAGCGAGGGCTCACAGACAGCCAGGTCCACCGCGCACCTCCGCCCTGGGCGGCGAGGGAGGGCGCAGGTGGACCCAGAAAGGCTGGCGGCAGGGCGGGGAGGGGCCCCAGGTCCTGCTCGCCACAAGCCAGGCCCGGGGGCCCCAACTTCCTCCGCGCGGCACGGCCCCGCCTGGGGCAGGAAGCGGCCACGGAGCTGCCCGCTCGGGGCGCCCTGCTCAGCGTCGCCCCTGCCTGGGCCCCGTGGGCACAGGCAGCCTCCCGGCCTGGTTCACTGCCCGCCCGGCCCCCACCGCAGCAGATCCCCCCACGGCCCGGCCGGCCACGGCCACGGCCACCGGACGCCGCTGCGGCCCGTCTGACCCGCAGCCCAGCGAAGTCCAGTGACCACGGCGCCCTGGACACACGTCGGGCACCGAGGCCGGACCAGGCTGCACCCACTGCCCCCACGGAGGCCCGGGCTGGTGCTGGCCCCCCCGGCTGGTGCAGGTCCCCCGGGCTGGTGCAGGTCCCCCCCCCGGCTGGTGCTGGCCCCCCCCGGCTGGTGCTGGCCCCCCGGCTGGTGCTGGCCCCCCCCGGCTGGTGCAGGCCCCCCGGCTGGTGCAGGCCCCCTCCCCCGGCTGGTGCTGGCCCCCCGGGCTGGTGCAGGCCCCCTCCCCCGGCTGGTGCTGGCCCCCCGGGCTGGTGCAGGCCCCCCGGCTGGTGCAGGTCCCCCCCCCCGGGCTGGTGCAGGCCCCCCGGCTGGTGCAGGCCCCCCGGCTGGTGCTGGCCCCCCGGCTGGTGCAGGCCCGAGCCCACTTCCCGCTGTGCGGCTGAGACAGACAAGGAGTCTGGAAGCCTGAACTGTCACTCAGAGCCGGCGCTGCCCAGGGCGCTGCGGCCACCCTCGCCCTTCACTGTGCTGGCGGCCGGAGAGGAAGCCATGGGTACACGGGGAGGTCCCGCCTGGCCCGGGCACCGTGACCGCTCGGGGGAGGGGGCTAGCTCCTCCCACCCCTCCACAGACAGGTCCAGCCTCCCTGCTGGGCCGGGCGCACCCGGGGTCCCTGCTGGGCCGGGTACACACCCGGGGGTCCCCGCTGGGCCGGGCACACACCCGGGGGTCCCCGCTGGGCCAGGTACACGCCTGGGGGTCCCTGCTGGGCCGGGCACACCCGGGGGGTCCCTGCTGGGCCAGGTACACGCCTGGGGGTCCCTGCTGGGCCGGGCACACACCCGGGGGTCCCTGCTCGGCTGGCCAGCGCGCATCTAGGGGGTCCCTGCTGGGCCAGGTACACACCCGGGGGTCCCTGCTGGGCCGGGCACACACCCGGGGGTCCCCGCTGGGCCAGGTACACACCCGGGGTCCCCGCTGGGCCAGGTACACACCCGGGGGTCCCTGCTGGGCCAGGTACACACGCGGGGGTCCCTGCTGGGCCGGGCGCACCTCGGGGGTCCCTGCTGGGCCGGGCGCACACCCGGGGGTCCCTGCTGGGCCAGGTACACACCCGGGGTTCCTGCTGGGCCAGGTACACACCCGGGGTCCCTGCTGGGCCGGGCGCACCTCGGGGGTCCCCGCTGGGCCGGGTACACACCCGGGGGTCCCCGCTGGGCCAGGTACACACCCGGGGTCCCTGCTGGGCCAGGTACACACCCGGGGGTCCCCGCTGGGCCAGGTACACACCCGGGGGTCCCCGCTGGGCCAGGTACACACCCGGGGTCCCCGCTGGGCCAGGTACACACGCGGGGGTCCCTGCTGGGCAGGGCGCACCTCGGGGGTCCCTGCTGGGCCAGGCGCACCTCGGGGGTCCCTGCTGGGCCGGGCGCACCTCGGGGGTCCCTGCCAGGCGTGTGCTGCCCAGGCGTTTGGGTGCAGATTCCGACACGGCGCTGGCAGAACCCAACTTCCCCCCTCAAACCTGAGGATGCAGCCAGAGGCCCCGCCCAGGGTGGGGCCAGAGTGGCCGGGCGCCCCTCCCCCCTTGCTGACCCCTGCTAGGTGCTGGGCTCTCCCCAGAGCCGGAGGGGCGTCCGCGGGTCCGCCAGTCCTCCCACCCCCACTAGCCACGGCGCCCGGCAGCCAGCAGGCCGCCGCGCTGGCCTGTCCACCCGCCGCCCTCCTACAGCGCCCGGGGCTGCCCCCCGGCCCACCTGGCCCGGCAGGGCCCTGCGCGGGGGCCGCCGCCGCTCAGACGTCTGCCCCCGCCCTCCCCGCCCGTTTCCGGAAAACAAAGCCGGTGGCCAGGGCGGAAGCGGGAGGCGCGGCCCGGGAGTTCCCGGAGCACCCGCAACAGGTCCCCCCGCCAGACCCCGGCCCCGGCCCCCCACTCAAGCCTCAGACCCCGGCGGGGAGGGCACCGCGGCGTGCGGAGCCGGAGGGTCCCGGCCCTCCAGGTGGGCAGGGGGCTCCGAGCACAGGGCGGGAGGGCAGACAGGTGCGGGGGCATCCGGGGCCGCAGCGGCCGGCGGGGGACAGAGCCCGGACCACGGGGCCCGCCGCAGGGCAGGGTGTGCGCGGGGGCTCGCTGCCCGCCCCGGGGGTCGTGGGCGCAGGGGCCGCGGGACCCGGCCTGCCGGGGTCGGGGGCTGGTCCGTGGGGCAGTGCCCCCGTGGGGAGGGGTCCGCAGGGGCTGAGGGGGTGGGGTGGGGTCCCGGGCGCAGGGTCCCGGGGGGCGGGGGGCTGGTCCGTGGGGAGGGGTCCGCAGGGGCTGAGGGGGTGGGGTGGGGTCCCGGGCGCAGGGTCCCCGGGCGGGGGGCGTCACTGGGACGCTGGGCCCTGGCGGGGCGGGGGTCCCCGGGCGCGGCGCGCGGGGGGAGGGGGAGGGGCCGGGGGCGGGGCGCGCGGGCCGCGGCGCTCGGGCGCGCGCGTCGTTACCTGGGCTCCGCCGAGGGCCGCGGGCGGCGGGCCGGCTTCAGCAGCGCCGCGCCGCCCTCCGCGCCGCGCCCCGCGCCCGCTCGCGCTCCGGCTCCGGCTGCGGCGCGCACTCGGGCCCCCGCTCCGGCTCCCGCGCCGCCGGGGCCGGCCTCCGCATGTTCGGGGCGGGAGGCGCCGGGCTCGCCGCGCTCCGCCGCGCCCGCTCGGGCCCGCGCGCCTTACGCCGCCAGCGTCGGCCAGCGGGGGGCGGCGGCCTGCGCGCTCCTCTGCGCAGGCGCAGCTGGGGCGCGCGCGCCGGGCGCGTCACAGCGCGGGGCGGAGCCGCGGCGGGGCCGGGCGGCGTCGCGCCGCTTTGCGACAGCGGCTGGCGCGGCACGACGAGCGCCGCGCTTTGCGGCCGCGCCGAGACTCCGCGCCGCTGCCGCTCTGGGACGCGGAGACACGCGGCTGCGGGGGTGCGCGCGGGGTGGGGACGGGGCCGAGCGCCTGGCCCACCCCCCCGGGGGCGTGGCTTCCGCCGCAGCCCGGGCCCGCCCCGCCTCGCGGTCGCCATGACGACGCGTGGCTGGTCGCCCCGACGCCGCGCCCGCCGGCCTGTCTGTGACGTCACGGTCTCGCCACCTGACGTCACGGGCAGGCGGGGCCGGCGGGGGGGCGTGCGCGCCCGGGAGCGGGGGAGGCCGGACGTGGTGTGGCTCGGGGCAGGAGGGGTTTCCCACCTGGACTTCCTGGGCCGGGCGGGTCACCGAGCAGTGGTCAGGCCCCGTGGGCCGAGGGTGGGGCGGGTTTCTCGGTGTCCGAGCCCCGTGGGGACGGAAGCGGGGGGCGCCGGAAAGGCTGTGGCCCCGGCCCCCGCGGCCCCAGGCCCGGGCAGTGGGTCACCGCGGGCCACTGGCCAGCGCAGCTCTGCGCCCAGCTGGGGCCGGGGCCGGGCCGGGAGCCTTCCACGGGCTGCCCAGCCCCGTGCTGGACAGGAGACTCGGACAGGGGCCGACTGGCCAAGGCGTGGGGGGCTCCGCCGGGTGCGGGGTGCTCCAAGGCCCAGGACCCAAGTCCGCCCCGGGGCGCGAGGGGTGCCCAGGAGTCCTCAGCCCTGTGGGTCCGCTGGCGTGGGGGCCTGGGGCGCGTGGTCAGGGAGGGCAGCCGGGGGGGGGCGCTGGGAGAGAAGCCCCGGCCCGCGAGGGAAAGCGGGGACCAGAACGCACGGGCGGGGCGCCGAGGCCCAGCGCTGGGGCCGCGGGTGCCGTCACCGGGCGTCTGTGGGTGTCACCCAGGTGTCTGGGTGCTGTCACCCGGGCGTCTGGGTGCTGTCACCCAGGTGTCTGTGGGTGTCACCCAGGTGTCTGTGGGTGCTGTCACCCAGGTGTCTGTGGGTGTCACCCGGGCGTCTGTGGGTGTCACCCGGCGTCTGGGTGCTGTCACCCAGGTGTCTGTGGGTGTCACCCAGGTGTCTGTGGGTGCTGTCTCTGGGGTGTCGGTGCTGTCACCCGGGCGTCTGGGTGCTGTCACCCAGGTGTCTGTGGGTGTCACCCGGGCGTCTGGGTGCCGTCACCCGGGCGTCTGTGGGTGTCACCCGGGCGTCTGGGTGCTGTCACCCAGGTGTCTGTGGGTGTCACCCGGGCGTCTGGGTGCTGTCACCTGGGCGTCTGTGGGTGTCACCCGGCCGTCTGGGTGCTGTGCTCTGGGGCGTCTGTGGGTGTCACCCAGGTGTCTGTGGGTGTCACCCAGGTGTCTGTGGGTGCTGTCACCCAGGTGTCTGTGGGTGTCACCCGGGCGTCTGGGTGCTGTCACCCAGGTGTCTGTGGGTGTCACCCAGGTGTCTGTGGGTGCTGTGCTCTGGGGCGTCTGGGTGCTGTCACCCGGGCATCTGTGGGTGCTGTCACCCAGGCGTCTGTGGGTGTCACCCGGGCGTCTGGGTGCCGTCACCCAGGTGTCTGTGGGTGTCACCCGGGCGTCTGGGTGCCGTCACCCAGGTGTCTGTGGGTGTCACCCGGGCGTCTGGGTGCCATCACCCAGGTGTCTGTGGGTGCTGTCACCGGGTGTCTGGGTGCTGTCACCCGGGCGTCTGGGTGCTGTCACCCGGGCGTCTGGGTGCTGTCACCCAGGTGTCTGTGGGTGTCACCCGGGGCGTCTGGGTGCTGTCACCCAGGTGTCTGTGGGTGTCACCCGGGCGTCTGTGGGTGTCACCCGGGCGTCTGGGTGCTGTCACCCAGGTGTCTGTGGGTGTCACCCAGGTGTCTGTGGGTGCTGTCTCTGGGGTGTCTGTGGGTGTCACCCGGGCGTCTGGGTGCTGTCACCCAGGTGTCTGTGGGTGTCACCCAGGTGTCTGTGGGTGCTGTCTCTGGGGTGTCTGTGGGTGTCACCCGGGCGTCTGGGTGCTGTCTCTGGGCGGGACAGCCAGGTGGGGCTGCGCCGTCCTCACCCTGCCCCGTCCGTGCCTGCCAGGCCCCTCTTCCTCCCCACCCCCGCGATCCCGCGTGTCCTCTCCACGCGGCAGGCGCCCGTGCCGGCTCCGCGGGCTCCAGTCTGCAGGGCCGAGGGATGGATGCGTGAGCTCACGGCCGCTCGGTGTGGGGCGAGACGGCCGCGCGGGGACCTCCGCACAGCCGCGGGTGGGGGCCCCGGCGCCTCCCCCGCGCTCCACGCGGCAGTGGGCGAAGCTGTGACCCGGCCGGCCGCCCACAGGAGACCCAGGGAGCTCCTGGCTCTGGCCTGGCACAGCTCGGGGAGTGAATCAGTGGGCGGGAGACTCCCTCCCTCCCCCTCCCTCTCCTTCCCTCTCCCTCCCTTTCTCCCTCCCTCTCTCCCCCTCCCCTCTCTCCCTCCCCCCTTCCCTCTCTCCCTCCCCCCTCCCTTCCTCTTCCTCCTCTCCCTGTCTCCCTCCCTCTCCCTCCCCCTCTCCCTTCCTCTCCCTCTCTGTCTCCCTCCCTCTCCCTCCCCTCCCCCTCCCTCTCTCCCCTCCCTGTCTCCCTCCCTCTCCTCCCCCTCTCCCTTCCTCTCCCTCTCTCTCCCCCTCCTCTCCCTCTCTCCCCCTCTCCCTCCGCCCTCCCTCCTCCTCTCCCTCCCTCCCTGTCTCTCCCCCTCCCCTCTCTCCCTCCCCTTCCCTCTCCCTCCCCCTCCCTCCCTCTCCCTCTCTCCCTCCTCTCTCTCCTCTCCCCCTCCCTCCCTCTCTCCCTCCCCTTCCTCTCTCTCCCCTTCCTCCCCTCCTCTCCCTCCCTCTCCCTCCCTCTCTCCCTCCCTCTCCCTCCTCTCTCCCTCTCTCTCCCTCCCTCTCCCCCTCCCTGTCTCCCTCTCCCCCTCCCTCCCTCTCTCCCTCCGCCCCCCCCCCCATTGCTCTGCCTCTCCAGTCATTCCTAAACCTGAGTGCTGACTTTGCACGGGGGGGGGGGGGGGGGGGGGGAGGGGCCGACAGCGGCCGTGTGGCCAAGCGTAGGTCGCCAGCGCCCTCCCCCCAGGGTCCTGCCATCGTGGGTCAGCTGGGACTGACCACTGCCCTCATGGACGCACCACGGGAACCCACGACTCAGCCAGTGGGAGGCGGGCCAGCCTGTGCCTGCTCCTCGCCCACACTGGGCGTCGGCGTCCGTCCACCTGTGCCCGAGGCCCCTGGGCAGTCCTCGCCGGGCACCCTGGGGCCGGCTGGGGAGCTGCCCCACCGTGGGCCCCAAGGAGCAGTGGCCAATCCCAACGCTAGACACCGAGGTGCCACCCTGTGGACACGGCGCTGGGGCCTGGGCCTCCTGCCCCCTTCACCCCAAACTGCCCCTGATGTCACCTGATGGGAGCCAGGGTGGGCGTAGCCAGTGAGAGGTGGACGGGGCG